>NW_015160844.1:716103-718348 GCF_001447785.1 Gekko japonicus | reverse complement strand
GACTCTCCCCCCCCCCCCTTTTTTTAAAGGTGCTGGAACTCTCAAAAGGAAAATGAAGTTTTCAATCTGTATACTGAAAACTCATGAACTTTTAAACTTAAAAAAAAATTGTCGAAGAGGTTCTAGAACTCTGTGCCAGCATGTTCCCCCGGGGGAAAAAAAGCCCTGCCCTTAGATATCTAGGGGCTTTTCTGCACATTCTAGTTACTGCTGATTTTCTTGGGATCTACAAGAACTGGAATCGGTTTGAGTACAGTTGTTCCACATGTCTGCCTTCCCTGTGCATTTTCACAGTTGTGGAGTCAATTTATTTTCTTCTGCACATGCCCTCAATAATGAGGATTTTCAAGAGTGGGTGATGTCATCAGCAGTGTCGTTGGTGGTGTCACAGCACCCTCCTTTTAAAAGGGCACTAAAAATCTATATATCACTGGAGTTTTGTACCAATAGGCTTAGGTGGTTCTCTGAATTTTCAGGTTTCTTTTCCCCCCAAAAAAGTAAGTTTCTACCACCACCACCCCCGAGATAGGCCCTTTTCATTATGTCTCCATGAAGGAAGAGGCTAGAGACCTAATTTTTTTTAATGAAAGCTGGGAATTCAGAGAACCCCCGGGGCCTAAGCCTATATATCAATATTTTAGTGCCATTTTTAAAAGAAGGGGGAGGGTGGGGGAGGGGGTTATTTAGCCACAACGGTCCGATCATCAAACAGTGGGCTGGAGGTGGCTGGGAGTGGGCACAACAGGGAAAATCAGCAGAAACATTACGCATGAGGGAAAAACTGACTCAAAATTGGCTTCCAGAAAAACATAGGTGTAAACGTGGTCTCAAAAGAACCAGCGTGAGGGGACAAAACAAACAAACAAAAAAGAAGTGAAAACTAGAAACATAGAAGTGTGTGTGGAAATCAGGGGATATACTGAAACAGTATGGGGCCCGAACCGGCCCAAAAACAGAAACAAAACCCCTGTGTGGAAAAGCCCTTGTATTTTGCAAAAATTAAGGATCATCCTCTCCTTCCCCCCCCCCTTTTTTACTTTCTCATTTCTTCACTGTTCTGTTTTACATTATAATTTAGCAGGGTAGAGTGGGAGATGAAGAAGAAATTGAGACTATGTACTACAGAGGTTATGATGGGTATTGCTTTTGGAAAAAGCAGGAAAACTCAGTAATGTATCATTCTCCTTCTTTTCAGCTGCACAAATAGACACTCTTGGCCCGATTTCCCACAAGCTTGTCACACGTGGAATGTGTTCCTGCCAAAGCCTGCAGGCTTGATCACTTTTAAAAGGTCCATACGACCTTTGTATTTTAGACTTAAGTTAGTAGATGGTCATCACTTCAGAATACAGCATGTCTTGGCTCATTTAACTTGATGTGATAATACTTTTCTTCACCTACAGTCATCTCCCTTGAGTCTTCAGAATCTTAATCGTAATTGGGGGGGGAGAAATAATGCAAAGGCACACACACACTCTTATTCCTCCCCCAGCCCTCCCCAAACTTCTAGAAAAACAGAAGGCTGTCGGGCATGAATGATTTGTACTTCCTCCTTTGAAGCGTCTGATGTAATGTGCACACTACAAAGCAGCACACACTACTTCCACATGAAGAGTTGAGACAAATCACCACTGGAGAGATCAGCAAGTCACCCTTTTCAAATGCTAGAGCAAAAACCCAGGAAGAGGGACTCTGAGAGTCAGCCTAGTAAGGGGTACCTTCAGAAAGCATCAACTATCTATCCTCAGTCCATAATTCTTAAGCATGTGCCAACACATCACAGTTCAGCCAGTGGCCTTGTACTGGGAGTTTGCAGCAATGATGATTTATTTAACAAGTAACGCATTGCAGAATCACCAGGACAACTTCCTGCAATATTTCCTTGCAGTTCTCGAATTTATGTCTAGTGCCCCCCACACACACACACATTCACAAATATCTTTATCTAAACTGCATTCTTGACGGTTCTGTTGTCCATCTTCATTTAGCCCAAGGGTGGCCAAACTTGCTTAACGTAAAAGCCACATAGAATAAATGTCAGATATTTGAGAGCCACAAGACGAACAAATATTACACATACCTTCTTATTGAAAAATATGCACATTTGCTTTTTATTACATTAAATGAGACTGCCAAAAATGAAAACAAAAGGGGTAAAAACAGATATTGATAATGTTATTTACTTGTCCAATGATATTTATTTGTTTGCTAATGATTTTTATTTGTCAGAGAGAGAGAGAGAGAG
>NW_015160844.1:676984-715189 GCF_001447785.1 Gekko japonicus | reverse complement strand
TCCCTCACCCTTCTACCCCAGAGGATGAGGGGGGAGGAGCCCTCAGCCAACTGAAAGAAGACTTTCTTTCTCTCTTCCAAAGCAGGAAATAGGAGAAACTGGCCAGAAGGAGCTACAATGTAAGAAACAGGAAGCCGGATTGGAGCCCTGCAGGGGTGGGATGCTTCCCATGGGCCATATGCTTGACATCCCTGCTCTAAGCACTACACTATACTGACTTTTCCACATAGGATAGATGAATCCACCAAATTCAAGGCACCACAATGGGGAACCCTAGGGTTTTCTAATATGGGGGCAGGGCATTTACAGAGGAGAATAGGTGGGTGGCGATGCTTAACTCTTCTTCTGCCTGCTGATTCTCCCTGTAAGTGCCCCTACCTGCAGACTGAAAGAAGTTTCCAAACCAGGCTCAGAAACTGTAGGTCCACCTGGTTGAGTCGAATGGTGCACCCATATGACAACTCCACAACAAAAAAGGTTAGAGGCTTACGCGTCTTAAAAAATGGAAGCAGCCTTGGAGATTGGGTGGTTGCCAACTTCCAGGTGGTGGCTGGGATCTCCTGCTATTACAATTGACTTCCCCAGGGCTCTTTTTGTAGCAGGAACTCCTTTGCATATTAGGTGACACACCCCTAATGTAGACAATCCTCCAAGGGCTTACAGTAGCCCCAGTAAGAAGAGCTCTGTAAGCTCTTGGAGGATTGGCTACATTAGGGGTGTGTTGCCTAATATGCAAAGGAGTTCCTGCTACAAATAGAGCCCTGCGAGGTGACAGAGATCAGTTCACCTGGAGAAAATGGCTGCTTCGGAAGGTGGACACTATGGCATTATACCCTCAGCAGTGTCAACATGGGAGCTTTCATGTCTAATTTAAATCATTACTAGAGTGGAGCAAAGAAGCAAAATGGGCAGCTGACAGGTAGATTTTTCTGACTAGCCTGAAAGCAGCAGTCTCTTCAGCCTCTTGCATTCTACTTCAGAATAGATTCAGAGGAAGACTGACATTAACGGCATAATCAATACGTCTTCCTGTACCACTCAGGGATTTCCTTGAAGGCCTCCAGTCCAAACACTAAGAATTAATCTGATTACTTCTCAAGCTGAAGAACTAGTTGGCTTATCTTCAGGCTCACACACACACACACACACCCCGCCTCCACTGTTTAGCAGGTACGGCTGGTCTTGTTGCAAGCACGGCTGGTGAGGTAATGGCCTGTGATGCAGATGAAGTCTCAATGTGCAAGTCATTGAGGCAATGCTCAAATGATTACAAATGGTTAGTCACCTGGAGCTTTTATGAGGAGGTGGTCAGCTGCATGATACTGAGCGCTCTTTGGATCCAGCCTACACTTTGTGACGATCCTCTTCACAAGAAAGCTGAGCTGGCTTACATCATCCAGCTGAAATGACCTACAAATGTGGATGAGGATTTCTGCTCTCGCTGCAAACATGCATTGAAAGAGCTGTGGGAAAGTTTTTATCACTTTTGAACGATGAGATTTTAAGTATGAGAGTACAGGAACGATCCATCTTCTCTCCTCTCCCCCCATAGATGTAGGTGGGTGCATTTTTGTCTCCCTTTTATAAAGCATCATGTGCACGAATAGCAGCATAAATAAATAAGTATACATATAATATTACAGATGCCAGTGGATGCTCCAACACGATGCTGATGACTTGCAGAATGCTTCGCTGATCTTTTATTATACTGAGAAGTGACAGTGGAAAGTTGGTGTACTGACAGCTGGGAATCTCCCCTGCTTTTGAAATGGAATTCCAGACAGAGTTTGAGAGGGTAACACCCTCCAATATGGGCCAAAATACATGTTACATTGACACATGTTGGGACCAGTGTTCCCTCTAAGCTGTGTTAGTGTAAGCTAGCTCACAGTTTTTTAGCCTCCAGCTCACACGTTTTTGTCTCCGCTCAGGAAGGATGGCTCCAGAGCAAACTAATTGATGCAGTAGCCACATCACCTGCTCACAACTTTAATGCCAGCAGCTCACAAAGTAGGATTTTTGCTCACAAGACCCCACAGCTTAGAGGGAACCTTAGTTGGGACATTGGTGCCTGACCCAGCTCTTAGTCAAAAATTAGAGTGGGGACTAACGTGTGTGTGTGTGTAGTGCTGTCAAGTCACAACCGACTTACGGACAACTTACCGCAATGCCAGCAAGGGGCTTCCAAGGCAAGTATGAAGCAGAGGTGGTTTGCCATTCCCTTCCTTTGGAAAGTCTTCCTTGGTGGTCACCTGTCCAAGTAGCAACTCTGCTTAGCTTCTGAGATCTGGTGAGACTGGGCCATACCATGCCGCATTCCATCCAGGACTAACCTTTGAAAACCTTTTTAAATGTCTGTCACCCAGCATGGCTCCAAAGGCAGCAACGGGGGAAGGACAGCTTTCAGGCTTCCCTCCTCTACTACTTTTGCCAGTGGAAATGGCTGCAGGGGGAGCTGTTTGCCCATTCTTCTGCCTCCACGTGTTCGTTCCTAGGACACAGTGTGGGCTTCTTTGTCTATCACTCCTCTCAGCTTGTATTATTGTAAAGCCACTAAATATTATAAAGACACTATATGTCTACAGTACTCTCTCACCCAAAGAAAAGAAGCACAAGTCCATGGGGAGATTCAGGCTCATATCCTCATGTAGCTATGAAACTTACTGGGACACTTTCAACCAGTCACTCTCTCTCACCTAACCTTCCTCACAGGGTTGGTGTGAGGATAAAATGGGAGGGGAGAATCATACATGTCCCACCCCCAAGCTCCTTGGAGGAAGAGTGGGATTAAAAAAAGGTGACCGAAACTAAAGGAAGGGCATTTTGACGGGTGAGAGGCAGGAGGGCAGGAGGTGCTGTGACTGTTAGAAGTGATGGAAGGGGACACTGGAATCTCTGTGACTGGGAGGGTGTGGGAAAGGTGCCCTCCTTCAGATAGAAAGCATCCTTTCACTAGTCTTTGATGAGTTAACACCTCTCGATTGGAGGGTCCAGGTTCTTGCAGGCTTGAGCCCAGGAACCAACACTCAGATTGGCTAAGGGCCCTGGAGCACACGTGGGGCAGGGTCTCAAAAGGGGAGCTGTTCCTTTGTCTGTGATTGTTGTTAGTCATTGGTTGTTGTGGTGTTAGTTAGGGGAGCTGTCTCTCCTGTGGGTTTTACCATGAAGGATGACAGAGGGGAATGATGCTAAAGATGGTTGCGGATGCACGACAGAGGGGGCCGTCATACAACTAACAAAGGTCAGATATGCCTGGGATTGTAAGTACCCAGTTAGTTACTTTCCTTTTGTTTGTTTTGCTTAGTGTACCTAGATCCGTTCTTGTAGTACCCTGAGTTTGTGCCTTGTAGAAAGACCAAGTCTGCACAAGCCCTTACCCACCTGCCTTGGGAACTTGACACACTACAATGATATACTCCTGTGGTGTCGGTCTCAGGCAACCCATGAGAGAGGAAGGGGCTGGATTTTACCCGAAGTGGTGGTGGCGACAATAAAAATGCAGGCAAGACACTGGCTAGTCTTGCCCCACAAGGTGACCAAGATCATGACATGCATGTTGCTTGCTGTGGCAGTGGCACTCCCAGTTGCACGTACTGGCAGAAAAGGGCATGCCCAAAACGGGGGGGGGGGGGGCAGGTGCTGCAGGCAACTATAAATCCAAGGAATCCAAGGATAACTAAGCATGGGCAGTGGGAGGGCTTGCAAGTGGGAGGGCACACAGCCATGTGGGTGCATGCAGGTGTCGGGGTGGAAAGGGAAGCATGAGGGTGGTGGGCAAATGGGATCCCCTGGGCCCTTTCTCTCCCCCCCTTCCCCCCTTTAAGTGATGTTCAACTGTCCACCATGTTCTATGCTTTCTAAAGGACAACAAAGCATCCTCAGTCTTGATCAGGGGTTTTTGTGTGAAGTTTCTTTTATTTTTTTAATTTACAAAGTCAAAATATTTCTTCATACCTACCCAAGTATAAAGCCATCCTGGCCTTTTCTATGATTGGTCCTGTTCCACAGGCCTTCTTGAGAGCACATAACCATCAGCTGAACTATTCGAGGGGAAGGGGGCGGGAATCCTCCTGCCCACCAGATCTTTCCCTCTAGGTGTTTGTCTGTTCTCAGCGTCTTGAGCAGACTACTTTCCTCTCTCTTCTTTTCATCTTTAAATGACTACTCAGTATTCTTTGACTCACAGGGAATGTTCCATTCTCATCATATCATTTTTGTTCTTTTGATGAATGGACAAAAGTCATATTTTCTGCCTCCTTGGGAAGTTCCCCAAGTATTTAGCATTCCTGAGCTGACCTGTATTTCACCTGGTTTTGCTACGTCCGTGATTGGCATGAGCCGCTACTTTACTATTTGTCCTCATAATCAAGATTTTAGATCCAGTGAAATTGCTTTGAATGCTGTACCAGTTGGAATTTCTGTGGCTGCACCTGAAATTCAAGTGGCTGAAAAGCCAGGCTTCTTGTATCAGAAAGGCCAGAGGGCTCAAAATGACGTCAGAGGCTAAAGGTTGGCTTCTGTGATGAAATGCAAGCTGCTGCTATTGAACCTAGAGGATTTTTCTATCAATTTTCAAACAATTTTATATCACAGTGTTCAAATTCAAAGGGTCTAATTCAAAGTAGGTTTCTTTTTCCCCTACGGTCTGTTTCTTCTCTAATATAAATGTCTGAGAAAGATAATCTTAAGGATTCTTGGAGAAAAGTCTTATTAATTGCTAAGTCAACTTCTAGTCTGGACAAGGCACATAACATATGAGTCATACCGGCGAATCACTACAGAAATAGCAAAGAGCTGGAGGGGGGCATCTTCTGAACAGTAATCATCTGGACATAGAAGTCATAGAATTGCATGAATTATAGTTGTCAAAGGGAATGGTCTCTTGAAAAGCGAGACATCTGGGTGGGCATTCCAGAGTTGTTGCTTTGATATCAGCAGCGTTCACAGGGGTCAGTATTCTGGGAAAGGCTGCTGGTGGGAAAGGCAGATGCTCCACTTAAGATCACTGTGGTGTGGAATAACTATGATTATCTTTTAAAAGCATGCTCTAAATTATGGGCCTGTGGTTGGCTTTGGACAAAGATGGTTTTCATCTACAAGTTTTACAACTACAACAGAGCTCAGAGACAGAACTGCACAGAATTGTTGGAATTTAAGGCTGGAAGCAATTCATGGGTCATCCCTGCTCTAAGCTGAGAGTCTCTAACAACTGGCCTGGGAATAAGTCCCTCAGAACCACATGGTGTGATACCAACTTCAGCTTTCATGGAACAAGGACTGATCTTTATTTTTATTTTTTAAACCCCCGAGAGGGTATTTTTATTATTTTTCATAAGACTATTAACTACAATGAAAAATAAAGGAAGGGGGAGTACATCTAAGGATAAAGGAAAGATACCCACACTAACTAAAAACCCAAGAGTAGGAGGTCCTTTCCATGTTAATCTAAATGTTAGTAAGACAAGTGTTAGTGATACAATATACTTGTGAAGTTCTTGTTCTTGACTGACCTTTATTTTATTTATTTTTTATTATCAGATTTATACCCCGCCCTCCCAGCCGAGGCCGGCTCAGTAGTTAGATAAGAGTTCACCCAGCCACAATACAGTCCTCATTTATCAAGTCGTGTTTATGGATGGAAAGAAAACTCTAGGACTGACAGTTGGCTGTCAGCAAGGAAACCAAGCAGTCAGTTCTGCAGAACAGAGTTCAAACTTGCCGCCCCCAGATATCAGCTTTTTCTTGAAAAGCTTGAAGGGAAAAGATTCCAACCAAACATGCTAAGCAGCTTGCTCCATTGCTGAACTGTTCTTTAGCACGTCCACCTGGGACTCTCCCACATTCACTATGCGGAGAACAAAGTCATCACCTTGACCCTTACATGCCTTTGTCTCCTGTTATGTGCAGCCACGAGCTCTTTCCCCTCTCAACCTTTTGCTTCCAGAAGACAAAAGGAGCCTCGGGGGAGAGATTGCTTGGGGGCAAGGCAAACTTATCCTTCCAGTCTCTCCCCTTGTTGCCTCAACCAAACAGCCTTCATGTTGTTGGCTTAAGTCTCTATCCCTTTGGTCTGTGACCAGCTGACCTGTTCTGCCAAGCACAGGAAGGTCTGGCAAGCCCTTGTCTGGGAGTTCTTCCAAAGGGTATTTACAGGGCAAAGGAGGTAAGGCAGGAGAACAGCCAGGAGCAGGCCACTTTCCATGATTGAATTAGTCATGGAGTAGAACGGCTAGCTAACTCGCCTGCAGAACACTGTAGCCCTTACACAAGGGGAAAACCCCAGAGAGAAGTGATCCGATCAAGCACTATCCGCTCCGCTCTTCTGTTCTTCAAAGTGTTTTGGTCTATTCAGGTTGCCATTGAGCACAGTTCACCATTGTCTTAGTCTTGTCGAGCAAAAGGATCCAGGGTTACAACAGCTGCAATGTAATGAATAACCCATCCTCTTTGTCGCGAAGAGTCGGACTCGACTGTGCGACTGAACAACAACAAAATAACTTCCTTGGCATGCCTCCTCCCCATCTCAAAGCATCCTCCTACCCCAGTAAGAAGGCCAACTTTTGACTGCATCTGGATTTCCCCTGCCTTTCTCCCAGCCCAGGAAAGTTAAAATTTTTGTTCCTTTTATTCTTTGCCACAAGAGTTGCTTTCATCATCCCAACTTGAGCTCAGTTTGGATTCTGACTCCATACCCTGAGGATCTGCTACCTGCAGACTTGCTCCTTCTGTTTTCCATTCTTGATCTTCTTGAATTATTGCCTGGATTCCCACTTGGCTCCTTCACCAAGCAACCCCTCCTGATGCCCCAAACTTCTGGGTCTGTGTAGGCCCAAGACTCTCTTGGATCATCAGGTACATGAATGCTCATAAGTCATCCTAGGTGACATCTGCACACAGGAAAGGATAAGTAATATCTCCTTCCCCACTCCTTGCTGTCCCTCCTTTTCCTTCCTTCCACTTCCACTTTCCATTCGCTGAGGTTTGTGTTGCACAAGGCATTTGTGTAGGTGTTGAGACTATGAACAGGTTCCCCCCCCTTATGCCTCCATTCTCCCTCAATACACTGGATCTGATCATTCTGCTAAAGTCCACACTCCGTTTTCATTTGCAAGCCTCAGAGCTTTGTCCTTTTATTTTAAAGATCCCTTGGAAGTGTGAGTGTTGTTTTTGTTTTTGTTTTGCTGGGGTTTAGAATCTAACTTTGCCGCTCCTTTAGAACAAGAGTGAGAGGTGGCAGAAGAGAAGTTTCTGTCTTATGCTTGGCTTCTCCGGAGTGGATCTGGACCCAGCTAGGAAACAGGCTTCATTCATGCAGTCATGTAAATAGTATGCCTATGCCTTTTCAGCATAAATAGGTCCAGATCACACGCACAATTAGCCGCGCCATGGGCGCAAATGCCGAGCAAATTTAAAGGGTGAAATCAGACACGAACATCTGGGATGCACCCCACACCTATCGGCAACCCGTTTTGCTCCGCCGCAGAAGCAGAGTAAAAAGACATCAGGGAACGTCCAGTAGCAAATGGGTTGCTACGGGCCACGGGCAGACTTTCCCTTGTCTGATCGCTGCAGCGTGCTCTCATGGCGTCAGGATGGTCTGATCAGGCCATCCTGACTCCGTGCCATTGTTCCCCCCCCTTCTCAGTATGCGCATCATCACACCCTCCATAGGGAGCCCTCAGGGCTGAGATGCGATTCATCAATTCCCCGTTTAAGTGCATCGGGAACAAATGGCAAAAAAAAAAACCCAACTCACCCGCGGTTGTGTCTGATCACGCAGTGGCGGGCTGCCCCCGCAGCTTCAAAGGACTGTGTGATGGCGCAACTGCGGGTCAAATTCCTCTGGGGAAAATAGCCTCGCTTTCCCCCCCCCGTGTGATTCGCACGTGTGATTGCCACCGTAGACTATCTTCTCCCCTTGAAAGCTGGATAACGTTAAATAAACAGTCAGGTCAAAGGGAGAGTTGTCTGGATTGCAAATTCTCCAACCGGAGCAGGAATTCCAGTTGTTGTTATGAATGCTGATACAGAGAATAAAATAAATTATTATTGTTATTTTTGTTATTATTATTCATGCTGATAAGGAGAGAGAGGTCACAACACTGGTTAAAAAACATGTCAAGTGATCTTGCCTATACATTTGGACATTATACAGGCTCTGATCTTCAGAGAATCTCACAGATTCATACAAAGGGGAACCATCTTTGCTCCCTGTGTTTTGAGCCTTGTGTGGTTAGTCACAAGGGTGCAGAGAGGTTACACTAATCAAAGCTACTAGGAAGCAGAAAAAGGCTTCTACCCACAAATTAGGATGGCACAATGGAGAAAAAATTCCCACAAGCTGGTAGGAGATGGACACATCCCCTTTGGGGTGGATTTTATGTAAATTGGGAGTAACTTCTGAAAGAAGCACATATGCCATGACCTCACACTTCTAACTCAGACAGGACTAATGATAAGAAAACAAATGAAGTGGAATAGACGTAAATTCCTAGAGATGAAAGTTTAGGTACCAAAGTTAACTAAAACATCTCCTTCTGGCATAGCCTTGGGGTTATACAGAGGTTACCAACTGGGATGATGGCACAAGAGGGAGATGTAAGTTCATAATGGCAAATGGATAACAATGGCTATTAAAGAAAAAAAATCCATATCTAAAAAGACATTGTTGTGCCACATACTGTTACACATTTTATCTCTGAACTCCAAAGGAGGTGCATTATGGGGCAAGGGTTTTGCACATCAGCAGCATTCCTCTCCCTTTATGAACCCTATGTATGAGTCACATTTTTGCAGATACACAAAAAAGTAGATGAATCAATGCATTCATATATAGACATTCCACCTTGTTGCTTTAAATAGCAAGGTGGTACACATACCCATAAATGAATTTGCATGCATGCATGTGCTGACACTTGCCTGGGAGTGAAGCTGACGCTTCTGACTTCTGAGAACCATGGATGGTGCCTTCCTGCAAGGCCTGCCCTTCACTCAGGTAGGGTTGGTCACAGGAGGGCTTTTCTGGCTGCCACCCCAGACTGCAGCTCTTTCCTCCGGGAAATGAGATTGGGAACTGCCCCTTAAGAGCTGCTGGAGTAAACAGAAGATTTTCTGATTACAGAGGACTTTTGAATCAGTACAGAAAAGGGATGTAGACTGGTGTTTTGTTACCTGAATCTGACTTTTTAATTTGTACTCTTTCATTCATTTTATATTGTTACTTAGTATCCCATTTTTCAATTTTTCGCTGCTTTAAGGGCCTGTGGAAGTAGAAAAGCAATAAATAAATAAAACATTTATAATGTCTTTCCAAAGATTGCGAGGTCATATTTTACAATGCAGTATCTCCCTCCCAAACAGTTCTGCACCAACAGTGTATCTGCCTGCAGTGTGCTGTGATGTCATTTTAACACTAGGATGATGTCATATTTGGTATACAAGCCACACTGGCACCTGTTCTTTCGAAACACTGTCCTGCTGGTTCAGCTTGTTTTAGGACTGGGCCCTAAATTCCACGGAATAGGGAACTGATTCATAGCATCTATACATTACACAGGCTGCTATACACTCAGTCAAGTTCAGCTAGAAGTGTCTGTTCTGAAGGTCAGTTGCTCGCCAAAATCTCAATAAGATTTTCTCATGTGGTCATTTCAACTGGAGATGCTATGGATTAAACCTGGGACCCTCTGCAAGGAAAACAGTAATGAAATGGTATAACTATGCAAAGAGGCAGCAGCTTCATATAGTTCAAGGAAGCCACATGAGACAGGAACCATGAATGATCTGTTTTTGCTTCTACATCTTGTTGAAAAGAGATGACTTCTACATATTCCCCTCAAGAAGATAAACAATTACCCACGTGAAGACAGAACAGGCGGCATATGGGGGAAACACACACACACTGTTCAGATAAAGCCTAAATTGTGTTGAAAGGAAACACATTTCATTCACATTCAACCACCCTCCCCTCCAGCTCTCGCGCTCTCTCCTTGGGAAATCTGAAGTTGTTCTCAGGACACAAGGTTTTAATATTCTCTAATATTTATGTCATATTTAGAAAGAAAGGGAGAAAGGGAGAAAGAAAGAGAGGGAGGGAGGGAAGGAGGGAATGGTTTGGGGTCTGATTCACCTACCCTCAAACCAGGCCTACACACACACACACACACACACACACACGCTATGTGTTAATTTTTGTCAGCATATAAGGGATATATAGACCTGTAGGTATGGGCAAGAACTGGGAAAATGTGGTCTGGTTTGTGGTTCATGGTGTCCCCGCTTTGTCAACTACAAACCATCACAAACTTGTAGGGGCCAAATGAACCAGTTTAGTTTGTCAGGTTCGTGATGCAGTAGAATCCCACCCCCACCCCCAGCGTGCTAAAGACACTAAACTCACAGGGGATCTCTGGCTGATTCTCCTCTACCTGCTTCCCAAGTTTGGTGAGGATTGGTTTACGGGGTCTGAGTTATGCCCTCCCCAAAGAAGGTGCCCCCATCCTCCATTGTTTCCAATGGAGGGGGGAAACAGCAACCCCCCTCAGGGCAATAGAAGCCCAGCAGAACAGAATCAAAGTCCCCAAGAATCTCTGCAGTAGAAGCTGAAGGTGGGGGGGCAGTTCAGCGAGCACAGCAAAACCTATGCAATCTGCCCACCATAACCAATGTCACTGTGGCAGTGCAAACCCAGCAAAACTAAGGTCAAACCAGAGAATCTCTGTAGTAGAAACTGAAGGGGGGGTCTGTGCAAGCCCAGCAGAACCAGTGCAATGTACTAGTGCCCAGCAGAACCCAGGGCTATTGTGGTAATGCCAGCTCAATCACAAACCATAAGAACATAAGAGAAGCCAATGTTGGATCAGGCCAATGACCTATCCAGTCCAACACTCTGTCACACAGTGGTCAAAAATACCAGGTGCCATCAGGAGGTCCAGCAGTGGGGCCAGGACACTACAAGCCCTCCCACTGTTGCCCCCCCAAGCACCAAGAATACATAGCATCACTTGCCCCAGACTGAGAGTTCCTATCTATACCTTGTGGCTAATAGCCACTGATGGACCTCTGCTCCATATGTTTATCTAATTCCCTCTTGAAGCCACCCATGCTTGTAGCCACCACCACCTACTGTGACAGTGAATCCCATGTGTTAAATCACTCTTTGGGTGAAGAAGTACTTCCTTTTATCCGTTCTAACCCAACTGCTCAGCAATTTCATTGAGTGCCTACGAGTTCTTGTATTGTGAGAAAGGGAGAAAAGTACTTCTTTCTCTACCTGCTCTATCCCATACATTATCTTATAAACCTCAATCATGTCACCCCTCAGCCATCGTTTCTCCAAGCTAAAGAGCCCCAAGCATTTTTCTTCATAAGGACAGCAAGGGGGGCAACCAAGCAAGGGGGGCAAATTTTGCAAGCCTGGCAAAACCAGTACAATGTACCAAGCAGTACCAGTGCAATCACAAACTGCCCAGCAGAACCCAGTGTAAATGTGGCAATACCAGATCAACAGGACTAATGTGTAGCACAGAATCACACTCCAAGGGGGTGGGGTAGGGTGGAAGCCCTGAAGAAGGGATATACTAAAAGGAATGACAGATTTGCCCAATGGAAACAATAGGAGAAGCTTGAAGACCCACTAGAGATAATGGGAGCCAGAAATGTCAATTGACTTGCATGGGTTCCATTAAAGCACAAAATACTTTCAATTAAAATGTGGAGCAGATTTTGAATTAAAGTCTCTAGGTCCAGATAACTGCTCTGGGACTGGAATAACAGGTCCCAGAGTGGAATGACAATGCCCAGAAATAGAATGAGTGCTCTGGGACTGGAATGAAAGCCCCCAAAGTGGAATGACAACACCTGGGAGTGGTGCAAGTGTTCTGGGAGTGGAATGACAACCCCCTTAAAGGAATGGAGGCTCCCAAGAGTAGGAGAAGTCTACCGGCACTGGAATGACAGGTCACAGAGTGGAACGATGGCCCCTAGGAGTAGCATAAATGTTCTGGAACTGGAATGACAGCCCCCAGAGTGGAATGACAGCCCCTGAGAGTAGCAGAAGTGTTCTGGGGTTGGAATAACAGCCCCAAGAGTGGAATGACAACCACTGGGAGTAGCAGAACTGTTTGGAGACAGGAATGATAGGTTACAGAGTGGAATGACAGCCCCTGAGAGTAGCAAAAAAATTTTGGGAGTGAAATGACAGCCCTCAGAGTGGAATGACAGCCCCCAAAGTGGAATGACAACACCTGGGAGTGGTGGAAGTGTTCTGGGAGTGGAATGACAACCCCCTGAAAGGAATGGAGGCTTCCAAGAGTAGGAGAAGTCTACTGGCACTGGAATGACAGGTCACAGAGTGGAATGACAGTGCCTGAGAGTAGCAGAATTGTTTTTGGGTTGAAATGACAGCCCCCGGAGTGGAATGACATCCCCTGCGAGCAGCAGAAGAGTTCTGGGAGTGGAATGACATGCCATCAATCCCCTTCAGGGGCTGTCATCATAGTGCCAAAACACTTCTGCTAAGACCTAGGGGCTATCAGTCTCTCTGGGGGTTGTCATTCCAGAACACTTCTGCTATAACCCACAGGTTTTTAATTCACTTGGGGCTGTCATTCTAGCTCCAGAACACTTCTGCTACTCCCAGGGGCTGTCATTCCACTCTGTAACTTGTCATTCTTGTCCCAAACAGTTCTGCTACTCCCACCGACTTTCATTTTACTCTGTAGTCTTTTATTTCAGTCCCAGAACACTTCTGCTATGATCCATGGGCTGTCAATCCACTCTTGGGCCTGTCATTCCAGTCCCAGAACATTTCATTCTACTCCTGGGGCTGTCATTCCAGCTCCAGAACACTTTTCCTACTCCCAAGGGCTGTAATTCCCATCTGGGGAATATTATTCCAGTCCCAGAATACTTCTGCTCCTCCTAGGAACTGTCATTCCACTCTGCAGGCTGCCATTCCAGTCCCAGAACACTTCACATAGTCCCATGGGCCATCATTCCACTCTCAGGGCTGTCATTCCACTCCCAGAACACTTCTTGCATTCCCAAGGATTGTCATTCCACTTTGAGGACTGTCATTCTGGTCCCAGAGCACTCATTCTATTGGGTGCCATCCTTTTACTCTGGGGCCTGTTATTCCTGCCCCACAGCAGTTTATCTGGGTTCAGAGACATTAATTCTGGGTGCCATCCTTCCACTCTGGGGCCTGTTATTCCTGCCCAAAAGCAGTTTATCTGGGTTCAGAGACATTAACTGAAAATCCACTCTGTATTTTCATTGGAAGTATTTTGTGCTTTAATGTATTTTAATGGAGCCCATGCAATCGGGTCTTTAAGCCTCTCCCCTTGTTTCCAATGGGCAATCCTTTCATTCCTTCTAGTACATCCCCCAGCAGAACCACTGCAATGTTCTAGTGTCCAGCAGAACCCAGTGCCATTGTGGCAATGCCAGCTCTACAAGACTGAAGTGAAGCACAGAATCACACTCCAAGCAGGGGGGAGTGGGTTGCAAGCCCAACAGAACCAGTGCAATGTACTAGTGCTCACAGCAGAACCCAGTGCCACTGTGGCAATGCAAGCAAAAGGAAAACTAATGTCAAACCATAGAATCCCTTCAGTTAGAATGTGCAGAATGCCCAGGATAATCCAGTACCACTGGTATTGCAAGCTTAAAAGGATTGCTCTGAAAGTACAGAGTCACAACAAATTCAAGCAAGGTTTGTTTGTTTTTTGCAAGATCTTTGCAAGAAAATGGGAAAGGAACACAGGAACCCCTGCAAAGGGAAAAAACCAAAAAACCTCTTGAAACTGACATGACTAGTTTGAAACTGGGGAAAGTGTTTCCAAGGCTGGAGAAGTTTTGCTTTGATGTTTAGTAAAAATTTTGATTGAGCTCAGCAGAGGCGGTCTGTCTAGAAATGTCTCCATTCACGAACCTCCACAAACAGCTTGAAAGTTCATGAAACGTTCATGACAGTTGCCTTGCCACTAACTTCACTTTGTGAACCACAAACCAACCAAAGTGTGTTACGAACATTAGTTCGTGAGCTGGTTCATTCCCATCCCTAATTACCTGCTCATCCGAAAAATCCATGACAAGCCTTCAGCGCCATCTTTAGGCCTTTAAAGAAAGCATCAGCAAAGGAAAGAAGAATCTGCCTTAATATCACTAGCACTGAAATGGATCTCATGAAGCCTGGATCCCTGGCCGTCATCCACATAAATAGTTTTTGCTAACTCGCAGGCTACCAACTAGACTCTGGAGATGGACATCTCACCTGATCACTTCTGACTACTAGTAAGTGGCCAGATTAACAAATGATAGGCAACCAGCATTTTTAATAATATATAACTTATATGTACCTTTTGTACAACATACACAGAAAAAACAAGTCTGGTATACTGAAATGACAGAGTCTTCTATTGCAGATATTCTGGCTGTAGTAAACTAACATGGCTATTGTTCCAGAATAAGTCTGGTACAGCTCATCTGTAAGGTCTGGTTGTGGACTGTGTGAGTACTCAGGAGGATTCTATCATCAACAGTCTCCATTTTCATCCCTGATACTGTTTGTGAGAATGACTGATTAAGTACACAGAAATGCTGGGTCCTGTATGAGCATGAGTCAATCAGAAATGTATGTGAATCAATCTACACTAGTGATACTCACTCAGTGGTTTGGGAGCCACATGAGGCTCTTCTGAGAACTACTCCCCATGGCTAGGTTTGCCAGCACAAGGCTGGCAACCTGTGGGAGACTCACCACTGAGTGGCACACACTGGCAACATAATAATGCCACCAGTGATGTGCTGACATCACTGCTGGTGCAACCAGAAATTACATGACATCACCAGCAATGATCTAGTGTTCAGTCAAAACTCTGTGGTTTAATCATAGACTTTTACTGAATGCTATAGTGTTGCTGGCGACATCATTATGTCAGTTCCAGCTGCACTGGAAGCAGTGGTCCCTCTAAACTGTGGAGTCTTGTGAACAAAAATTCTACTTTGTGAGCTACTGGCATTAAAGTTGTGAGCAAGCGATTTGGCTACTGCATGAATTAGTTTGCTCTGGAGCCATCCTTCCTGAGCTAAGACAAAAATCTGTGAGCTGGAGGCTAAAAAACTGTGAGCTAACTCACACTAACTCAGCTTAGAGGGAACACTGACTGGAAGTGACATCAGAGTGCATCAGGACATCAGCAATCACTCCCCCCCATCCCCCCCAACTGAGCAGTGGCGGAAAAGGCCGAGCGGGTGAAAGTCCCTCATTCGTAGCAGGAACATGGCACCTGCTCCGTGTTCCAGGAAAGTGGGGAATTTCTTTAGAAACTGGAATAACATTATTACTATGGCCCCAACACAACTTGCCCATGAGGTTGTGCAGAGGCAGGGGATTTTGTGTCTGGAGCTGACTCAATATAGGCAGCTGAATAAAGTGATGGAATGGCCACTACCCCAAGACATAGGTATTACAACCCCGCCTATACGCTCCAGAATTTCTGAACGTAAATCTAGATTTAAATTGAGGAAGGGGGACACATTTTTAGTTCAACATTTTGTTGAAAAAAATCATAAACATGATGATTTTAAATATACTGTACTGGAAACCATAGAGGATGATGGCAAAATGGACATACAAAAAACACTTCTACGAAGAGAGGCATACTATATACATCTTATTGGAACTCTTCAACCGAAAGGATTAAACTCTGAATTGGATTTGTCATGTTTCTTGTAATCTTAGACTATTTTATTAGTGGGTTGGCACCTTTGAGGTTAACTATTGTAGTGACTTTAGTGAAGTAAAGCTGATATTGACTTTTATACATACGATATACAGGAATTTATTTGCAAGATTCATAGTAGTTGGCTACTTTCTAATACTATAGCTTCTTAGGAGTTCATATTGGTATAACTTGTTTTGATATATATCACAGGCTTAATTGGCTTGATCCTCCAGGAATCTTTCACCTGGAGATGGTAACTCCTATTGCTTTAAGCTGCACTTAATGTAACTCATAAAGCAGGCCTAGCAGACTGAATACTCTGAGGCATTTTTGGTCCTGTTCTACATAGTAGCAACCTTGAGAGGAGCACTTTCAAGCTTAGGAGACCTGGCCCATAAGTGAGTATATATTGGTGGTTTTGTGGTCCATATATTGTGTTATATTGTGCTAAAAATTCTTTATTCTAAGGAGTTATTCTCTTTTACAGAGAAACTGAACAATATTGTCTTGTAAAGAAATTGGAATGAGACTTTCTATTGTGGGTAAGATGTATTAGACTCTGTCTAACAGTGATCATTTGTATTTAAAATTATTTTTGTGCAATGTTTGGATTTATTTAGCTATATTGTTAAAAGGTATTATTGTATTTTGTACTTTTATAGCTCTTTGTTCCTGAGGAAGGACCAGAAGTCTGAAACACTGTATACTACCTAGGAAAAGTGTTGGACAATTACTTTGGACTTGATGCATTCTGTAGACTTCTATATTTCCTATGATGGATTTTATGTACAGATTTATTGCTGATTACATATGTGTTTAACTTTGCTGAAGTCTCTTTTTGTATATTTACTCTTGCGGGTATTTCAGCACACAGTTGTTTTGCTGTTACTTGCCATTTTGTATTGTGTGCGGCATTGTTTTGTTATTTGTTGGGAAATGCAAGTGAGCATAAGATTTCCCCAGTTGGGGTAAGAGCCGTATTTATTTATATGATTTTTACCCCGCCGTACCCTGCCAAGACAGGCTCAGGGCGGCTTACAAAGAAAACAACAGTATAAAATCAATATAAAATACACAATTAAAACCATTAGTATGATGATGGCGTCATGATTGTAATAAAGTGCACATACAGCAGTATCTCCACTATTGACGGGCTCAGGCTGGAAAAAAAGTTGGCACAGGGCAAGGAAGCAGGAAGTAGCAGGGGAGGAAAGGGTAAAACAGTCCCTCCCACTCCGTGCCATTCTCATCCTTGAAAAAGCAACCCCAGAGGCTACCTTTGGCAGGGGGGTCTGAGTGTTAAAATGGACACAGAAGAAAACATGACCTGTTGACCCTAGTTCATCAGCATCCACATTTTGTCTGTCTTATGTAATTTTTAAAGACAGTTCTTACTCCTTAAGGAGGCCTTCATCAAGACTTTGCTCGAACTGTTTCACAATAGGGAAAGGGCAGGGAGGGAATGGATGTTCTAACCGTATTCACTCAATGATTTCTTTGGACTTGGGCTGGTCTTAGACATTTTAAAATCTGAATTTTAAAAAAAAATGCCTGGAAAGTTAGAAACAGGAAAATGTTCTCCAGACCCCTAGAAACCTGCCATCTGAAACACTTTGCTGCTTTGCTTCATAATAAGCCTAAATTTGCTTTTAATTCAGATGGTAAGAATTAATGAAGCAGCAGCCCCTTTAGCTTCTAATTTTACATTCTGTTTACAATTTGTTCCTTACTTATCCATTCAGAGGATGTTACAATGAAGTGGAATCTCACCAGGTTAGTGCCACCCTGCAGTGCACCCAATTTTAAACAGCTTTGCTGGCTAGATGGTTTGCAGTTCACAATGAAATCGTCATCTTCGGCTGAGATGCCAAAGCACTATATATTTGAAGCATATATTAATGCACACATACAACTCTGTCAGCATCCCAGCGGGGAACTCAGACTGCTCTGAGGATAGGAACCATAGCTGATACTATACTTAGCAAGACTTGTATTGTTAGAAGAAATCACAGTGTTAGTGGGTGGCCTCTTTCACAATGAGTGGAAACTAAAATTGTGGATGTATATAGGAATGAAGGCAGAAAAAAAGCCCCAGCTTCTAAGCTGTTACTGCCTTGTTGATTATTGTCATAATCAGTTGGATCAAGTGCAAAGTTTCCACTTGTCGGAGAGCTCCTGTCTAAGTGGGAACAGAAGAAAAAGACTGCAGAAGCTAGGGTTGCAAGGTCCCTCCAGGCAACTGGCAGGGGGCGGGGAGACTTGCTGGCAGCAGAGGAAGGCCTAGGCCGGCGTTGCAGCATCATTGCTGGTGATGTGATGACATCATTTCCGGTGCACAGAAGAAGCGATGCCATCATGTCACCAGCAACACAGGATGCTCTGGTATTTGGGCAAAAGCTATGGTAAAAAAGGTGTCTACCACAGAGTTTTTGCCCAAATATCAGGGCATTCCAATGTCACTGGCAGCATGATGATGTCACTTCTGGTGTGTGCTGGAAGTGACATCATTGCTTCACTGGCAACATCACTACACTGCCGACCTAGGCCTCCCCCCACTGCCAGTAAGCCCGCTGCTGGCCAGCTGATCAGCATTTAGAATACATTTCTTTCCCTTATAGCTTGTTCTTCCTTCAGGAAACTCAGGCTTTCTTACATGGGGCATCCGGGTATTCTCTCATCAAGGCACTGAACAGACTGGGACTTGCTTTGCTTTACCATTATATAGCCACATTTAGGGTTGCCAAACATGGACTCACAATCAATGGCAGTCTGTGGGGGGCACAGGGGGTGCTAGTGGGTGTCAGTATGACATTGCTTTCGGGGGGGGGAATGGGAAGTGACATTGTGCCGCTCTAGGAATCATCTTAAAATCTATAATAAAACCGTAGAATTTCCAGGTTGGGACATTCCTGGCAATCTGGGCTAAATCCTGAGGAGGGTAGGGTTTGGGTAGGGGAGGAAGCTCAGTGTGCTGTGTAGATATCATCCCATATAGTCCACCCTCCAAAGAAGTCATTTTCTCTGGGGGAAATGATCTCTATAGTCAGGATCAGCTGGAGATTGGCAACCCTAGTCTCAGGGCCTTTGTGGGGGGCAGATGGATTTTGTTTCTCTTTCTGTAAAGTGGTATGTACATTAAGAGCACTAAATAACTAAATGGATGGCAACCCAAGAAATGGCCTTCTTGGTCAAGGTGCTAGCCATGGGGAGTAGTTCTCAGAAGAGCCTCATGTGGCTCCCAAACCACTGAGTGAGTATCACTAGTGTAGATTGATTCACATACATTTCTGATTGACTCATGCTCATACAGGACCCAGCATTTCTGTGTACTTAATCAGTCATTCTCACAAACAGTATCAGGGATGAAAATGGAGACTGTTGATGATAGAATCCTCCTGAGTACTCACACAGTCCACAACCAGACCTTACAGATGAGCTGTACCAGACTTATTCTGGAACAGTAGCCATGTTAGTTAAGCAAAATGCCAGTCAAATCATAAGCAAATGAACACTTTTTTGTTTTGTTTGGCATTCCCTCACGAAGGCCCATTATGTATGCACATCTTACTGCAGATTTTCAGAGCAGTAAGCCTTCGATCTTGACTTCACATTCTGTGCCCACCTTCGTTTTCCTCCAGTGTATTTATTCTGCAGCTACAGTAAAAAACAACAACACTTTTCTAAATGGGGGTGGAACGTCACTTGTAACGTCTCCAAAAGTCTTTTAAAACCATTACGCAATTGCACTATCACAGCTGCTCAGTAGCGTCCAGCAAATGCCTAAATCCTCATGGTTCAGGTTTTGCACATGCATTTTAGTGTTAGTTCATTGCATAAAAGGGAACAGAAAGGAACACAGGCAAAGGAGGAAAACCCAAAGTTGATATTGGGAAGACTTTTTTTGAAACTAACAAGCAACTGTGAGCCCTTGTTTTTCATATTGCTGAGCACTAGGAAATTCTCTGCTGTGTTATCAACCACTTGGAAAGAGTCACATGATCTCATGATATGAGGAAACATGCTGAGTGTACCCACTGACCCTGGCATCACAAGCTGTGATCATTGGCAATGTGTGTATGCATGTGCGCACATATACCTGTGCAAAGTTGGCTGAAACTTTGGAGAACTTTTTTAGTCTTGTGCCACTAGCTGCCCTAGAGCAGCTGCACAGTAATGTTATATTTTCGCTGATGCCCTAGAGCAGCTGCACAGTAATGTTAATTTCCTGCCCTTCCTTGCAAATTTGTGTGTTTTTCTCTTTGCGATTCTGTAAATTGATCCTGCACACTGGTCATGATCTTGGCAGTTTTTAAACGCCTGTCCTGTGCAGATTGCACTCTGTCCTCCAAATGGATTGATCCCAAGCGATTCTTAAGTTTGGCGGTTTGCAGAAGGTCCATGTGGCTCAGCTGCCATTTTAATGATAGGAGACTGCCAAAATGGTTCCCCCCCAAAAAACTTTGTTCACTAAAGTATTAAAGGGGAAAACATTTTCAAAGCTTTAGGCTCTCTCTCTGTCTCTCTTTCCATCTCATGTCAATAAACCAATTTTTGTTTAAACTTATCCCATAAATCAATATAGTACTTCCTCAGGGCCACATAGTCCTCTGAAGTGCCCAGACCCTAGGTCATACTACCAAAAGAGAGAGAATTGGAATTTTTAATTCCTGGTGGCAGCAGAAAACTACCAAGTTTATATACAGAGAGAATGTTTAAAGGTAAACCCATTTCCCCTATAAGCAAGAACCTCACAGCCTACCTGTTGTTTTGCTGCTCCAAATCCCCTCCCAGTTTTCTCCCCACCTATTATTTCCAATATGATGTTTCTGTTCTCTATAGTTTCTTCTCCCAAAGCCATTTTTAATTTTAAACACTTGTGTCACAGCTGAGTTGAACATGTCTGTGTGTTATGTATTCATAAACTGATTCATTGTTTTTCAGCATTAAAAGCTCTCTGTGTGATTTACAAAAAAGAGGAGTGGCGTATAAAAACCTCACTTTAAAGTAATCATTATTACTTACACATTCATTTACTTTGCATTACTAGGCTTCAACAATGTATTCAGCCCCTAAGCATGCATTAACTGTACATTACATTATTAAACAAGAGTACAGGGGCACCATAAAGACTAACAAAACTTATTCCAGCATAAAATTTCATGAATCAGAGCTCAGTTTATTAGATACATGAGGTGTACATCCATAGAAGATATCCATAGCATTGTGAGCTCTACTGCTTTCTCCTCTTAAGACTTTAATGGATACAGGTGATTCCTCACCTCTTTTTCAAGGTTTGCCATCTTTCTGAGTCATTATTCATTCATATGAGTTGTTTTAAATTATGAAGATAGGAAATTGCCAATAGCAACTATAAAACTGAGATTGTTGGCCAAGCAGAAGTCTTATTTGTAATATTGCACTGGGATCTGAAGTCCAGAGTATAAACCCCCACTGGATGACCCTGGACCAGTATTCCCTCTAAGATGAGTTAGTGTGAGCTACCTCACAGTTTTTTAGCCAACAACTCACAGATTTTTTGTCTTAGCTCAGGAAGGATGTCTCCAGAGCAAACTAATTTATGCAGTAGCCAAATCGCTTGCTCACAACTTTAATGCCAGTAGCTCACAAAGTAGAATTTTTTCTCACAAGACTCCACAGCTTAGAGGGAGTGGGTCCTGGACTAGGGATCTTATTTCCCCAGAGGGGGTGCGGGATCCTGCTCCCATTACCCGCTGCTGTTCTGAGTGGCATCGGGGGGGGGGCGGGGGGATTAAAAAAATACTACAACCCCAGCTGTGGCGCCACATCACTTCCAGTAAAAAAAACCAGAAGTGACATAGGGTATCTCTAGGAACTGCTGGAAACTCTAGGTAAAACCATAGAATATCTGCTGATTCCTACAGCTACCTGTGTCACTTCTGTTTTTCACAGGAAGTGACATAACATTTCAGCAGGCATCATGGCCTCCCACCTATATTCCCAACCCCAGCCCTCCGGCCAGTTGCCAGGCACTGCCTGGTAACCCTACTTAGGCACTGTTTTGCTAGCTAACCCATCTCATGGTGTTATTGTGCAGATACAGGGGTGACATGTATACTGCCCTGACCTCTTTGGAAGGTAGATAGGATTAATACCTAATCTATATTTTGCCACCTTTTCATTGTGTTAGTAAATATTTTAATGTCCTCTACATAACTAACTATATGTACAAGAACCCTGGCCTTAAATCATTGTTTTGCTTGCTGGCGGCCTTTCATTCTTGTGGACTAATTCATGATTGCAGATGTTATTTTCTCCTCCTTCTGCCCTAAGATTGCCAGCTCCAAGGCCGTGCCCCCTGCCACCGATCAACTGGCCAGTGGGGGGACTTACCAGAAGGCAGGCCAAGGCTACATTGCCAGTGATGTGGCGATGGCACTTCCACTGTGTACTGGAAATGACATCATCACGTTGTGCAGTCACTGGCGATGTTCTGTTTTGGGGGCAAAAACTCTGGTAGAAGCCATTTTTACCACAGAGTTTTTGCCCAAATACCAGAACAATGTTACAACACGGTATGTCATGTCTGGTACAAGCGGGAAGTGACATCACCACATCACCTCGTGCTCCTGGGATCCTCCCACCTCCTGCCAATTGCCAGGAGGGACCTGGCAATTCTACTCTGCCCTCTCAGCTCTCCTCACTTCTTCCTTGATATCATTTTCTTCTTGTCTCTGTCCACCATATTTGGAAAACCAAATACCAGAACTCCTCCTTCTGCCCAAATACCAGAACAATGTTTCAACATGGTATGTCATGTCTGGTACAAGCTATAAGTGACATCACCACATCACCTCGTGCTCCTGGGATCCTCCCACCTCCTGCCAACTTGCCAGGAGGGACCTGGCAATCCTACTCTGCCCCCTCAGCTCTCCTCATTTCTTCCTTGATATCATTTTCATCTTGTCTCTGTCCACCATATTTGGAAAATCTGCTGCTAGCAATGTATGAAGAATACCAGCCAATAGTAGGCTTTACTTCATTTCAGAAAGATCCTTTGGTAAAGGGATAGGACTCTGGATCTGGACTATACTGCTGTGTATATTACATACTACCTGCTGATGTGAGTAGCATCCTCCTATGTAGTTCTGCATTTTTGGGGTATTTGTTCTGTGTGTGTGTGTGTGTGTGTGTGTGTGTGTGTGTACATGGAAGTCATGGCAACCTCTGATGACTGGTGACTGACCCCTACTGGGGGCCTGGCGGATATTCGGAGAGGTGGCTGAATAAAGCCTGCCCCCACCTCCCACCTCTGGTATTCTCTGGACGTCTCCCATCGGACTACTTGCCAAAGTCGACCCTGCTTACTTTCTGAGATCTGATGAGATCAGGCTTGCCTGGGCTATCCAGGTCAGGGCTAGCTCTGCAATTTTAACATGTGTTAATGCTTATGCTTTATTTCAGCTCTGTTTTCAGATTTCTGCAATCCAGATTGTATTGCTTTGTTTGTGGGATGTTCTATCCTGTTGATTGTATTTCACCTACACTGTGTAATCCGTCTTAAGTCTCAGTGAGAAAGGCAGACTAGAAATAATATAGATAAAATAAATTATGAATGAAATGGCAAATTATGAATGAAATGGCCAATACATCCAGATTAAAGAATGCTGCAAGGTAAAAATTGGGCATCCCTTTTTAAATCATCTCGATAAGCAAGTGCTTGAAAAGACCCCCAAACCCAAAGAACTCCAAGGCCAGGAAGCAGCAAAAGCATCTGCTCAAAAGCCTCTTAAACTATACTATGTATCTGTATGTATATATTTATTTATTTGGGGATGGAGGGTTTTTTTCCATTTTAAAAATGCTTATAAAGTATAGTTCTTTAAATAAAGTATCTGAATCACAGCAAATTACATAAAATAAACGAAAGATATCAATAAGGAACTTCTAAATAAGTCAAGGTAACAATAATGCAGCTGATGATGTTTACAAAGACAGTGTCCACATACAATACAAATATGCTTACATTGCAGAATCCTCTGCCGATATCTGTAATCTTTTGTTGATGGAGGGAAGAGAGGGACACAGAGATTTTATCAGCCTTTTATTCATGGGTACAAACCTTTGATCAATAATAAATGAAACCTAAGAACCTTCTGGGAAGGCCGGGGCTGGCACTTATGCACAGTGACTGAGGTAAACAGCAAATGCTGATTCACGATGCAGCTCGCCTCATTTGCCAAACAATTTATATAACTTCTAAATATGCATGCAAGGGCAGCAGGCTGTTGGCAAGAGACAGAAGTGCATTTTTGAGAAGGCCAAGAAGGAAAATGATGCTGACAGAATAAGAGTAAGCAGGGGGGTTCCCCATCAAAATCACACAAAGGAGATAAGCAACAGAAGAACTCTGAAATCATCTGAGCTGGTCCAATCAGCTGGTTTCAAGGCTAGGGGCCTGAAGAGGGGCTCCCTGCCTACGCTATCACTCCTGTCTCCACCACCTTTTTGCCACTGCCTGCTTCTGCCCAGGCCCAACCACCTACTGTTTCCACTCTGATTTTAGAAGGAGCAGAGCTGCATCTAGCTAGCCATCTCCAGGTCAATTCAAAAGTAACTAGGAAGTAAGCACAACTTGATATTCCATAACAACTGTACTGTGCTCTTCAACCAAGTGCAGAAAACTGGCATGGAAACAGTCAGAACATAAGAGATACGAGGGAGGGCAAGCAGGGAGACAGGAGGGAAGTTGCTGAACTAGCAGGGCAGGCAAGCAAATGGGAAGGACATAGGGTTGCCAAGTGTGAATTGAGCCACAGCGGGGGACTCCCGGCTCGCCGCATCCACGTCACTTCCTTCCTTCCTTCCTTCCTTCCTTCCTTCCTTCCTTCCTTCCTTCCTTCCTTCCTTCCTCCCGTCCGTCGTAATTCAAAGAACAATAAGATAGGATGCTTAACCTGGGCCTCCTTTTGCTTCCCTATCACATTCAATTTGACTACATTCATTCCTACTGCACAAGAACAGTGTTGGGTCTCCTATTGTTTCCCACAACAGCCCAGGACTCAAGGCCAAGGCAACAAGGAGTTTTCTACAGCCAGCAGAAGGAATTTCCCCCACTCAGTTGTGGGAGGGAAAACATGGGTGTGCTCATCCAATCTCTTTGCACTGAGCCATACAGTTCTTACGGCCACTTCTGCCTTCAGCTGACTTCACCCATTCAGACAGACAGACAACTCAGATGGGGCAAAACAACAGAGGGCTCTCTTCCCTACATGCCATTCCTTTAGGGCTAAAACAAGAAAAACAGACCTCCCAGTACTAAGACAAAGAAAAAACAACAAACTTTAGAGCTGCCAACTTGGTAGGGAAGTTCCTAGAGATTTGTGGGTGGATTCCGGGGAAGGCAGAGTTTGGGGAAGGGGGAGGGGAGCTTAGCAGGGATGTGAAGCCTTACAGTCCACCCCCTAAAGCTGCCATTTTCTCCAGGGGAACTGATCTCTGATCTGGAGATCAGCCATTATTCCAGGAAAGCTTCAGGACCCACCTGGAGGTTGGCAATCCTACATACATTCAATAGGAAAGCCTCCACATGATAGCTGAATGCCAGTCTTCTGCTGTCTCAATATGGATCTATGATGATGACTGGTGACAGCAGCTTAATATATTCAGATTATCAAGCACTGATTACAATTACTGTATTAAGAACATAAAAACAGCCCTATCTGATTAGACAGTGAGTGATCCCCTCTAGTCCAGCATCCTGTTCTACACAGTGGCTAACCAGTTGCCCTGGAGGGCCAACAAACAGGGCATACAGGTCAAGATCAGAGGTGCCTTTGAATATGGAGGATCCTTTTAAGCATCATGGCTAATAGCTACCAATGGAAGTCTCTCCCATGAATTTATCTAACCCCCGTTTTAAACCATCTATGGTAGTGGCCATCACTATATCCACTGGCAGTGAATGTAGTTAGATGTGAACATTCAGAATATTGTGGAGAATGACTTTTTGATTGAGTGATGGTTCTGGGATACTGAAACTGTATCAAGAAGGATAATTAATTTATTATCAGAATTATGCTGATATGGGAACAGATGTAAAAGAATACATCCCCCTCTCACAAAAATGCAGCATCGCTGAATTCTTTAATACATATGAGTTGCTATTTATGCTGTTGTCTGGCAACAGAAGACATATTAGGCAATGTCATAAAACATGCTGGTGTAGTAATGGTCCGTTCAGATTCCTGTTGCCATCACCATCAATCAAGATGTCTAACTAAATATTCAGATGACAAATATTAACAAAGACATTAGAGTCGGCAGTAGCTGTTCATAAAGTGTGCAGGGGGAGAATGAAGCAAATGTGATATGTTTCCAAACCAAGTTGTTGGGGAGAGCTTTGATGTACCATAAAACTTGGATTTTCCAATAAGAACCATGCAACGGAAACAGCAGAACTGTCCTTGAGCTTTCATATCCATCCAAGAGGCGATGTCCAGTTCAATTGAGTGGCGTGGGGATGGCCTCTGCTGACTGGCAGGCAAGCCCAGTCAGTTTCAGCTGGAAATAAGTGCCTCTGTGTTTCCCAGAACTGAGCCTTAATGAAAGGCAAGCTACAACCATTATGATGAAGTCATTAATGTTGCTGTTATACAACTGTTTGGAAAGCAGCTTGGGATCTGATGGGGTGAATGCAATGATATGCATGAGAAAGCTGGTATTTATTATTATGACACTACAGAAATGGAAAGAAAACCCTTGTGTAAAATATGAATGGCTGTAGCTGCCAAGAGATGAATCACTGTGTTTAGCTTTTAAGAGATTATTCAAGTTCTTAGGCCCGGATAAAAACCATTCAAGAGATACAAAATGTGGAAGGGATTGCTATGAAGTTAAAGTATCACCCTCCCCTCCTCTAAGTAGGTTTAGTTGAGTTGTTGACAGTCTGCACCACTTTTGATTTAGAATGATTGCCTTTTAGGCCCAATGTCTTAAGTTATAAGAATTCTTAGTGACATAGGTCATGTCTACCCTCAGAACCTACACTGGTTTCATTGCCATGCCTCCTCCTCAAAGAACTGTAGACCGCTACTGATGCAAAGGGATTGGAGATCTCACAAAGTCACTGTCCCCAAGATTACTTAGAGACGCTGTGCCCACTGAACTGCTGGCTTATGTTTTCCATGCTGACATATAGCTTAATAGGCTAAATGGCCATTGATAGCTGACGAGCTTAGTACATCTACTTGCTAAAATAGGTTCTGACAGCATATCTCTGTGTGTCAAGAGAAGGGGGAAAGGAACCATTTTGCAAACATTTGGAAGAAGAGAAACATTCCCAGCTGTTAGAGCCCTACGCAATGCTTTTTACCAGGATTCTTTAGTTGCTATAGATTTTGGAAGAAGAGAAACAACCATCTGAGTTTGAAGCTTGTTGGTAAAAAGAGATTCTTGACACACAGCCCAGAGAAAGAGCATCAACATTGCCGTGACTGTGCCATTCTGTTCCACAAGGAAGAGACCACCATCTTGCTGGGCTGTTGTATAGCTTAATAGGCTAAATGGCCATTGATAGCTGACGAGCTTAGTACATCTACCTGCTAAAATAGGTTCTGCCAGCATATCTCTGTGTGTCAAGGGGGAAAGGAACCATTTTGCAAACATTTGGAAGAAGAGAAACAACCATCTGAGTTTGAAGCTTGTTGGTAAAAAGAGATTCTTGATACAAGCATGAATCAGCAACACTCTGTTTGAATCCCATCTCCACCAGTGTATTGGTCAAACATTGGTTCCAAAGATGCCCAGATTGCTTTAAACCATAAAGACTCTTCTTTAGTTTTAACACAAGGTTTGGATTCTTGTTCACAAATCCAGGTATTTGTTTCATATACAGAGTTTCATCCAAATCTGCATTTAGATATGCTGTAGCAAAGTCAAAGTGCTGTACTTTCATACCATCAATACCTGCCTTAGTCAAGGCTACATTTAAAGTGTGACTCTTTATTGGGTGCAAAACTTACCTAACAAACAAGTTCAGGACCCTCAGTCACAAGGACACATGAAGCTCAAAAGTCCTTGGTCCTGAAGATGATGTGAAAGGGGAGAAAAAAGAACTCTACAAAGTTGCCTTGTCACAATGATTATATTGGCATTTCCAGTCTCTCCTGTCTTGATTGTCTAGTTCAGCAACATTCTAGACAGCAAAATAAGTGAGCATGTTGGACCTTGTTCTTGTCTGAGACATTCCCAGCTGTTAGAGCCCTACGCAATGCTTTTTACCAGGAATCTTTAGTTGCTATAGATTTTCCAGGTTGTGTGGCCGTGGTCTGCATTGTAGAACCTGATGTTTTGCCAGTAGCTGTGACTGGCATCCTCAGAGGTTGTGTTATACCTCTGAGGATGCCAGTCACAGCTACTGGCGAAACGTCAGGTTCTACAATGCCAAGACCACAGCCACACAACCCGAAAAGTCTACAGCAACTAATGAACTCCAGCCGTGAAAGCCTTCAACAACAAATTATAGGACTTTTGTGCTCCATATGATGGTTAAAGAGAATCCTCATGTTCAGAGGCCGTATTTATTTATTTAACATATTTATATACCTGCATTTCCTCCAAGGATCTCAGAACCCAAGGTGAACAGCAACTACATTATGTTAATATTATATTAACAACATTACATAAGCAACGTTATATTAACATTATATGAACAATAAACATTATATATGCAATAAAACAATAAACATCAGTAACAAATATGAACTATATTAAAACCAATCTAAAAACACCTTGCATCCCAGTAACAGGGTATTCCCCCTTTGCCCAGCCTCAGGCCAGCCCCAAAGCTCTCCCAAATCCCTCTGTCTTGCTGCCTTGCCAGAAAGCCAGGAGAGTGGAAGCTTTGGGGCCCTCTTCTGGGATGCTGTTCCACAGATATGGGGCAACCACTGGGAGAGGGGAAAAAAGATTCCAAATAGTTGCAAAATATGTCTTAGTCCATGAACCCCTAGAAAGTCCATGAATGGGCTTTAGTGGTCTATGAACTGGGTACAAATTTTTTTTTCTATTTTCCTCTATTTTTTCTATTTTTCTGTTTCCTTCCTGTTACTCTGAAAATTGTTTTTGTGACCATTGCCACTCAAGGAAACCAGACTGAACTGATCCAAGCAACAGTGACTAATGGTACTAGCTACAGATACGTCAAGTATCTGTTGCCCTGATTAAATCAGCATCTAAGTCAGAATGGATCTGAGAGGTTTTATCAGCAAAGAATTGTGCAGCAATATCACAGCTAAATGCCAAATCACAATGCAATGGTAGCAGAAAAGTAAGATTTTTTTTCACCATCTCATAGGCATTCCAATGAGTCCATGATGTGTTTCTATCAGATATGGGTTTAGCTTTTCACCACCAATGCTCTACACATCTATCTGTCCCCTTTAATATCGCCAACTCCCCTGTAAACTAGCAGACTAGAATTCTATTTGAAGGTGGTAGAAGACCCTATCATGCCAGAAGTTTCACAGACTCATTTATTGGGCTCCCCAAATCCCCCAATGCTGCTTAGAATGTCATAGGATCCATTAGCCTCTGGACATACATGAACCTAATTGGTCCAGTGGTCTTGCAGTGGTATACCTCTGATCACCAGTTTCTTATTTATTTCTTATTTACTTCATTTATACCCCACTTTTCGCAAAATTCTCTTCTCTTCCATTTTATCCTTACCACAACCTTGTGGAGTAGGGTTAGGATGAGATTGTATGACTGGCCCAAGGTCACCCAGCAAGATTCCATGTCAGAGTGGGGATCTCAACCTGAGTTTCCCAGATCCTATTCCAGAGGTCATTTCGGGGGAGAAGTTGACCAAGTACCTAAGAACACTTTCCTGGGATAAGCTCCATTTAATAGACCTGAACAGAATTCTGAGCAGATCTGCCAAGGTTTCTTCCCCTTATTATCCCAGTGTAAAAATCCATTTAAACCTACATTTATTTATACGTTAAATTTACATAATTTATACCCTGCCTTTCTCCTCAATGAAAATTTACAGTGGCTTACATCAGTATCGTCTCCTCCATTTTGTCCTCAAAATAATTCTGTGAGATAGGTTAGGGAGAGAGTATCTGACTGGCCCAAGGTCACCCAAGTTTCCAAGGCAGAGTAGAGATTCAAACTTGGGTCTCTGAGTTCCTACTCCAACACTCTAACCACTACACCGTGCTGGCTCTCAGTTGTGGGGGCCCCCAAAAACAGGAGGAGGATCTGGACTCCGGGCCCTGCTTTATGGGCCATCTGGTTGGTCACTGTGGTAAACAGGATGCTGTACTAGATGAAGAAGAAGAAATTGGATTTATATCCCGCCCTTCACTTGGAGTCTCAGAGCGGTTTACCATCTCCTTTCCCTTCCCCTCCCCACAACAGACACCCTGTGAGGTGGGTGGGGCTGAGAGAACTCTGACACAAACTGCTCTTTTTCAAGGACAGCTGTGCCAGAGCTTGTGACTGACCCAAGGTCACATCAGCAGGTGCAAGTGGAGGAGTGGGGAATCAAACCCGGTTCTCCCAGATTAGAGTCCGCACACTTAACCACTACACCAACTGGGCTCTTTCCTTACATTCTTCTTTTTTATAAGTTCCTCAACCCTTAACAGAATATACTTTATAACTCCAGACACAGCATAATATTGTGGTGGCTTCTGCTTGAACAGTAACACAGTGAAAGTAATCATTGTTTTTGTACTCCAGGCAGAGTACAGGATTGCTGACAGTGTTCTGTATAGGAGATGATAAAGAAGAATCCTTGGCCTTCATTTTACTGTAACCTACTTAGCCCAACGGTGGCTCACTGCACTTGCTAACTCATCCTGATCCTGTTGTCATGGCAACAGTGCTACATGGAATGCAAGGCTTGAAGCTCATGGGCTGCTTCTCTGAGGCTGATTGAGAAACATACAGTCTCTCCGATGAGTCATGAGAGGTATGAGAAAACAAAACCAACCAGGCACGGATGAAAAAAGGGCCATTTTGTCTGAGGTGTTAACAGTGGTAAATTAATGGCTTGCTTGATGTATTTCTGCAAGAGACTTAATAATTGCTTTGTCAATTGTACATTTTCTGAACACACAAAGGAAGTTGTTTCTGAAAAATATTAAGAAAACAAAACTTGATGGTTTGGATCCAGAGAACAAAAGGAAGAGTGGAAGTTACCAAATAGATCCTTGCTGTCTCCCCCTTCTGACCTTGTAGCATTTGGAGCTGTGAAGAGTGGCAGAGAGAGAAGCTGACCTGAGCCCCCTGAAAGTTAAGCTCCCTGACATCCTTGCAAGAAATCCACAAGTAATCCAAAGAAGGGACCAGGGGAGTGGAAGTTACCAAATAGATCCTTGCTGTCTCCCCCTTCTGACCTTGTAACATTTGGAGCTGTGAAGAGTGGCAGAGAGAAGCTGACCTGAGCCCCCTGAAATTAAGCTCCCTGACATCCTTGCAAGAAACCCACAAGTAATCCAAAGAAGGGACCAGGGCTATTTTTGGGCAGGAACGCACAGGAACGGAGTTCCAGCTGGCTTCAGAGCTGGCCACGCCCACTACAGCCAAAACCTCTGTATGTGTGGCTACAGAGAGAAGGCCTGGAGAGCGACCCCCCTGGTGACTCCGAGGCAGGTGAGTGGGGGGGGGGCTGGAAGGATCAGGGAGGCATTTAAATGGGACCAGGGCTATTTTTGGGCAGGAACGCACAGGAACGGAGTTCCAGCTGGCTTCAGAGCTGGCCACGCCCACTACAGCCAAAACCTCTGTATGTGTGGCTACAGAGAGAAGGCCTGGAGAGCGACCCCCCTGGTGACTCCGAGGCAGGTGAGTGGGGGGGGGGCTGGAAGGATCAGGGAGGCATTTAAATGCCTCCCCGTGCCTTCCCCGCTTGTTCAAGTGCCGGTTTGCCCGGGCACCTCGCAGTTGCGGGATGCCCAGCAAGCCAATGGAAGGCAGTTTAAACTGCTTCCCCTCCCCTCCAAGAGCTGGCTTGCCTGGGCTCCCCGCAGCTGTGGGGCACCCGGGCAAGCCAAGGGAAGGCCGTTTAAATTGCCTTCCCTTCCCTTCAAGGGGGGGCTTGCAAAGACTCCCCGCAGCCGCGGGGCACCCGGGCAAGCCAAGGGAAGGTATGGGGTGTGGCCTAATATGCTAATGAGCTGTGCTGTCAGGGTGTGGCCTATTATGCTAATGAGTTCCTGCTGGGCTTTTTCTACAAAAAAAGCTCTGGAAGGGACTATTTTCTACCAGCTTTCAATTGCTACAAGAGACTGGAGAGGAGATTCCCCTCCTTTCTGTAGCCCCATCTTTCATGGATTTTTGCTCATGTGGATCACAAGATCCCCGGCATAACCTTTTTCAGGGGCAATCTGTTCTGTATTTATGCATATATCTTAAATGTTTGCTCTAGTGAGGTGTAGATTACAATTAAATGATAGACAGTGGGAATGCACCTTGTGTTGAGAGATGCCGGACACTCCATTTCTTTCAGATCACAATCGATTCCTAAATTAGCCTTGAAGCAGTACATTTCCAGTGTTCAAATAACTTCCCATTTATCATCTCCATCATGCTTCCAGCCACCTTGGAAAATGGGTCAGCATTACCATTCAGACAGAGGGCCGAGGCAATGAGAAAGTCACTCCCGAAATGATCAGATGTGATAGGCAAAGCAGTGTAGTGATTAGAGCGTAGGAGGACAGTGAGGATCTGAGTTCACATACCTAGTCAGCCATGGAAGCCTGCTGCGTAACCTTGGGCCAGCCACACTCTCTCAGCCTCACCTATTTCCATAAAATGGAAGCGGGGAGAGCCTTGTGTGCTCTTCCTAGGAAGACCTGATGTAATAGACAGATGTGAGGTTTGAACCAGGAACACCCTGGTTCCTTGTGATAGAACCTGTCATTAAATAGTGGGTTTACCATGGCAGAGGTGAAGGCAGAGTGATTTCAACAAGCAGCAGTTTATTGCATCTCAACAGGAATGCTTTACATTTTTTAAAAATTATTTATTTGTTAAATTTATATCCCGCACCTCCCCGCCAAGGCAGGCTCAAGGCGGCTTACAGTATATATATGTATAAATATATCTGTTAAAACACTGACACATAATAAAACACAAATTAATTAAAACCACAATATATAAAATCGTACATATTCAAACAGATGTTAATGTCAGATGGCGTCAATCTCTTGGCATTAAACGGTTGCCCACCGCCCTAGTCCAGGCTCATGCCAGCCTGTTGGTGCTGATGGTTGAACTGAATTCGGTATGCTATAGGCAGCCAGTGCAGCGCTTTTAGGGCAGGTTGGATGTGTTCCCCCACAGGAAGACATAGCAACAGCCTCGCCACTGTGTTCTGCACCAGCTGCAGCTTCCAGATTTGAGACAAGGGCAGCCCAATGTAGAGAGCATTACAGTAATCCAATCTCGAGGTGACCATTGCATGGATCACCGTTGCCAGGTCATTGCAATCAAGGAAGGGAACCAACTGCCTGATCAGCCGTAGATGGTAAAAGGCTGACTTGGCAGTGGCTCCTACCTGGGCCTCCATCGTTAAGGAGGCATCCAGGAGCACTCCCAAACTCCTAACCTCCGGCACTGGCACCAACGGTGCCCCATTGAAGGTCAGGAGAGGGATCCCTAACTCTGGCCTGCTCCGACTCAGGCACAGGATCTCCGTCTTCATCTGATTCAATTTCAATCGACTCAGTCTTAACCAACCAGCCACGGCTTTCAACATCAGGTCTAGATCTCCCAGACTAGAGTCTGACTGGCCGTCCAACAACAGATAGAGCTGGGTGTCATCAGCATACTGGTGACAACACAATCCGTACCTCTGGGCAATGTGGGCAAGGGGATGCGTATAGATGTTAAATAGCACTGGGGAGAGCACCGCTCCTTGGGGTTCCCCAACTGCCACCCTTTGTCCCCGACCCTGCAGGAATGAGGAGAGCCACTGCAAGGCTCCCCCCTTTTGCCCCCCTCCCCCCCCCCCCGCCAGAGACAACACCAACCTGTTAAGAGAAGGGTTTCCTCCAGGACCGCCACAGTCCCTTGTTTAAAAAGGCGTGTCAAATGCCACCAACAGTTCTAACAACAACACTGCCGTACCACCCCAATCCAGATGCCTCCGGAGATCATCTGTGAGGGTGACCAGGACCATCTCTGTTCCATGGCCTGGTCAGAAGCCGGACTGGAAGGGGTCTAATATGGAGACATCATCCAAAAAACCCTGCAGCTGAATCGCCACCGCACTCTCAATCAGTTTGCCCAAATAGGGCAAATTAGATACCGGCCGGTAGTTAGCTAATTCGGCCAGATCTACAGATGTTTTTTTTAAGAGGGGACAGACCACTGCCTCCTTCAAAGCACTAGGGAACAGTCCCTCTAGGAGGGTCTTGTTGATAATCTCCCTTAGTGCTCCTCGTAACCCATCGTAGCTAGCTTTAATTAGCCGTTATGGGCACAGGTCAAGGCTACAAGCCGTGAACAGCTGAGAGTAATTTGTCAACCTCCTCTAGGCTGAGTGGACTGAAATAATCCAGAACTTGACCAGAAGATGCGCAAGGGGCCTTGAGTTCTGCTACTGTCTCAACTGTGGCAGGGAGGTTGTGGCGAAGCAACAAAGGACTTTATCTGCGAAATAGCTCGCAAAAGCCTCACAGCCAATTTCCAATTCCTTATTGGTTGGTCTGCCCTGTGACAGAGTTGTAAGAGACCGAATTGTTCTAAATAATTGGGCTGGGCGAGAGCTTGCAGATTCAAATGGCCACATAATATTCTCTTTTTGCGGCTTTGACTGCCATCTCATAGGATCTCATAAATGTCCTATAGGATGCTCTTGATGCTCTGTTGTGAGCACGTTGCCACTGTCTCTCTAGCCATCTAAGCTCCCTCTTCATCACCCTCAGCTCCTGTGTATACCACAAAGCGAGTTTTGAGTGGGGGTGCAGACGGCGTCGGGAAACGAGCTCGTCGATGGCTGCTGAGAGTTGGCTTTGCCAATCCTCGACAAGCTCATCCAGCGAGCTGCCAGGGGGCATTGGATCCCGCAGGGCCATTTGGAACCACGTTGGGTCCATTTGGTTCCACGAGCGAGCTAAAAGAGGCTCACCACCCAAACAGGGTCGAGGCGGCCCATACACACAGGCCTTCAGGACATGGTGGTCTGACCATGGAACAGCCGTAGTTGTAATGCGGTCCACTGTAACCCCCGCCATGAAAATCAAATCGAGCGTGTGCCCATCTTGGTGAGTGGGTGCTGTAACACATTGGGAGAGTCCTAGCGCCGCCATGGACGACACCAGATCCATTGCCTGTGTGGAGGTCACGTCATCGGCATGGACACTGAAGTTGCCCAGGACTAGCAGTCTAGGGTGCTCCAGTGCCCAGCCTGATATGGCCTCCAGCAGGGATGGCAGGTGATTTGTCAGTGCGTTGGGCGGATGGTACACCAATCAAGCAGCCAAACTCTCTCCAGCTTCCCATACAAAGCCAGCACACTCTATGCCCGTGAGCTTCAGTGGCAGGAGTGCTCTGAAGGTGTAAGCCTCCACAATGAACAAAGCCACTCCTCCCCCTGCCCCTTCGTCCAGGATTGGTGGAGGACTGAAAACCCGGGAGGAGTTAACTGGAAGAGAGCTATGGTCTCCCCATCTCACACCCATGTCTCGATCATGCATGCCAGGTCCACGTTCTGTTCTGACAAAAGATTATAGAGAATTGTGGTCTTATTATTTATGGACCTGGCATTGCAGAACACCAGTGTCGGAGAGGGGTCCATAATCCTAGCCCCACTATCTACTACCTTCAGGCTGGAAGGCAGGCTGGAAGGGGATCGAGCCCTTCTATGTCTCCGTTCCCTTTGCTTCCATTTATGCCTAGGGCAACTGCCCTAACTATATACACCTAAGCCACTCCCAGCCCCCATCCAATTGGTGAGTTCAAATGGCCTCCAGGCTCCAGATTGGCCGGCTGTCCTCAGGAGCCAATCTGCAGGCAGGTTCCAGGATCCTGCCTGCCTTTGTTCTGGGGCTTCATGCTACAACTAGGTGGCCTGCCTGGACAAGCCCAGACATGCCTCCCCATGCTCCCTCTAGGCTTCCTGCTAGACAAGTCCAGGCATGCCTCCAGCAGCAGTTAAGCCGGAGTGGACGATTGCTCATGTCCAGACATAACACCTATAATGTCAAGATATTCCCTTAAATTGGTCTAGTGTGCTAATTTGAAGACCTTCCCTAAGGTCACACATGTTCAAGTAGCCAGTTCAGCTATCTGAGAGTGCTTGCATAAACCTGCTCAAATTGCTCCTTAGATTATTTGAACTACTCCTTGTTCTTTTGGTCTCTGTATTGGAGCCAAGAACATTTACAGCTTAGAGCAAAAGTACATGTATGTGTGACATGATTCATGCCGTGGGTGCCTGACCTGACTCTCATCATGTGTTCACACAGGGAATGATCTTTTAAAAATTCTCAGTCATGCTGCACAGCTCCAAACACTACCAGGCGGAATTATGAGTTTCAGGCTAACTTCCTGTGCCATTCTTGCCAGCAGAAACAGCTCTGGGGGTTAACTGTTTGCCCCTTCCTTAAGTGCTACGTGTCCATCAGGTCATGTGGAATCTGAGAAAGTGGCAAACAACAGCTGTTTCTACTGGCAAAAATGGCACCGGAGAGAAGCCTGAAGTCCCTCCTCCCCCATCAAAGCATTTGGAGCTGCACAAAGCAACTGAGAGTTTTGTAAAGGTTAGATCCTGCATTAACATATGACTGACAGTTCGGTCAGGCACCCATGTCCCAACTCTCATCTTAACCACTTAGCTACCCCAACTTTCCAGTTACTTCTCTGAGGGCAAAAATGGCCAATAGCAGTGGATTTTAAGGGATATGAGGGGGGGAAAGATAGACATGGACTGTGACTGGACTCTTTAGAAAGCTTCTCTATGAAATCTCCTCCTCTTCTTACAATTGGGGTTACATTAGCCTCCAACTCACCAAACCACTCTTAGGGAGGGAATTCTGTCTTTGTTTGACAGCTTTAGTCCCTACCTTTGACAGTAGACCATTAAAAGATGCAAACAAATGCTTCAAATATACTTCACAATTAACTAGAACAGAATGACAACTCATTGTTCACAATGAAGTTGTGCACCCACTCTCATAGTTAGACCGATCCATAATTGCCTTGTACAACATAGGCCTCGTATCAGTTCTGCATTCATATAGCAGCACATGAAAAAAATCACTTGGCTCGAATTTATCTGTCTTCTTGGTGCCATTCTCCTTGGTTTTAGTGTTTCCTTGAAATAGAAATTTGAAAGTCAAATCCTGAAGTACTCCTGTTGCTTCCCTCAAATGACTAGATTCAGCCAGGCTGCAGTCACACACACTGAATAATCCACTTTCAATGCACTTTACAATTGGATTTTTACTGTGTGAACTGGCAAAATCCAATTGAAAAGTGCACTAAAAGTGGATTGAAAGTTGTTTATTTAGTGTGTGTGATCGCTGCCTCATTCTCCCAGGGCTCCTTGCAGAGGCAGTGTAGAACAGTAATGTTAGAAGCAGTTACAGAATCCTTATTCCATGTAGCACTGCAGTGGCCAGGCCTAAAAAGGACACTAAACAATAACCCATTGCCAACTACAACAAAATAGGATGGGATTGCTGAGCTCTGAGAACTGATGAACAGCTTCTTGTTCACCTAAGCATGAATCTCAGCAGTCTAGCATTTTAATGACATTGCTGGCTGCTGAGGTTCAGACTAGGCAAACAGGAAGTTGTCCATCTAACCCCAAACATGAGTTCTGCAGTGCAAGAGAGAAGTGTTTTCACACACACACACACACACACACACACACCGCTATATGGGAGAGACATGCTTTACACCCTACCATAAACTCCTAGGAGCTGAAGCAGTCCAGTCCCCACCCATTTTAACTGATGTTCAGCTCAGTGCTTCCTGAATAGTTCCATGGATGAGTGGGCAGCAACACAGCAAACGAGGCCCAGTGTAAGTGTAAAGAGATGTACATTGGGCAAAAAAAATTATGACACTCATGGGTGACAGGCCAGGAAAGAGATCTTGGGGTCATGATGGATAGCCCATTGAAAATTTTGACATGGTGTGTAAAAGTGAAAAAAGTGAAATTCTGTGCTATGGAAAGAGACTGAAAATAAAACAGCCTGTATTGTAATGTTCTTGTATAGATCTATGGTGTGGTGCCATTTGAAATACTGTGTACAGTTCTGGTTGCCATATCTCAAAAAGAAGATAACATATCTTAAAAAGTGCCCAAAAGGGCGGTGAAATTATCAAAGCGTTGTTAGAAACACCTTTTTATGAGAAAAGTCTAAAGAGTTGAGGCTTTCGAAAGAAAGAAAGAAAGAAAGAAAGAAAGAAAGAAAGAAGGAAGGAAGGAAGGAAGGAAGGAAGGAAGGAAGGAAGGAAGGAAGGAAGGAAG
>NW_015160844.1:660716-676881 GCF_001447785.1 Gekko japonicus | reverse complement strand
TGATGATAGAGCGCAGTTCCTTTTCTAAATGCCTGATGGAAGAGCTCCGTTTTCACGGCCCTGTGGAACTGTGAGAGGTCCCACAGGGCCCTGATCTCATCTGGAAGCTCATTCCAGTAAGTTGGAGCTGCCACCAAAAAGGCCCTAGAAAAAGAGAAAGAGAGAGAGAGATTAATATAATTTTTAAAATGGTGTATATTGTGGAGAAAGTGCTTCCCAGAATACTAAAACTCAGGGGTACCCAATGGAGTTGATGGGCAATAGTGACCCTGCTGTGACCCTTTGGGGCATCTGGCCAGCTCTAGGAAACAGGTTGCCAGACCAGATGGGCCATTGGTAAATTCAGGTTCTTGGGAATAATACATTTGTTTATTTATTTATTTGTTTGTTTGTTAGACTTTTACCCCGCCCTCCTGCCTAGGTGGCTCAGGGCGGCTTACAGTAGTTAAAAACCAGTATACAATTAATACAATATCAGGTCTAAAACAATACAATACAATATCAAAATACAGATTATTAAAATTAGAATGTGGCGGCCATCTGTTATAAAGTGCTAGTGCTTATGTGGAACGCTCAGTCTCCATCAGGGCACTGGGTAAGGTGGGAGTTGGGTTTTTTTTAATATACAAAGTAGTAATTGGATGGTCCTCTGAGTATACAGAAATGCCCACCTGTTTGTGGATGGCTGTTTCCCAGCCCTCTTATAATAATGTGTATCTTCCCAGCAGTTGACATGTGGGTTAGCAGCTCTTTCCAGGTCATGGTCGCTTTTAGAGAAAACAAGTCTGAGACCAACAAGGAAACCTGGGGATGGCTGGGTTAAACAGTTTGGAAACTTGCCCCTGTACATACACCCAGATACCTCACGTTCACAGCGGCTACTCCCAGTGGCTACTTCTCAAGTACTCTCACATTCAATGTCTCTTGGAACATATTCCATTCTCATTTGGACATTTGGGGAGTATCATATCTTTTTCTTTTGATTACTTTACAAAGGCATGTTTTTTTCCTGTATACCTGGGGAATCCCCTTAGTATTTAGAACCCCTTCCTTGTCTAGGGATGAGAAGGGCTGGTTTTGTGGCTTTCGTGACTGCCACAGGGGCCGGTCAGCCAGCTTACAATATTAGATATAGTGATAAGTGCAACATGGAAGCCTGCAAGGAATCCCCCCCAACCCACATTTCTCCCCCCACTAGGTTCCACAGAACTCAATAGATCAGGCTCTAAACTTCTGACACATCACTTGAACTCCCTCCCTTGATCACTTCATCATGCATTAGCTGAACCAAAAGGATAATTCATAACCCTGATTGGGGGAGGGGAATGGTAAATAGTATTTCTGTAGGAATGTTGGGCATGCTCTAAATGAAGGATGGGTGCTTAAATTTTTTAAGTTCCTTTTAAATTGCATTTTAAAAAATTGTTCCGGTAGCTTCCTGATAAAGATCTGCATGTGTCATGCATTGCCTCCAGTCTTTACAAATGGTAGCTGTTACAGCCAGATAGGCCAAGAAATTTGAAATGGCAAGATAGGGCCCCAGTTTAATGAAAAAAATGCAGCACTTGTATAGACAAAGGCAGATAAGGCAGCAAGATATATGGAAAGAAATGCAGAAGAACAGACAGCAGTTCCTGCATTTGGAATTTTGGCTGTTTTTCCAAATATGAATATTTATGGGAAGATATAACCTGTTGGCAACTTCATTGTGAACAGACGTAAGATTATAAACTACAAGTAATAAGCAACTTGCAATCTAATGTGCTATACAAGGTAGCTTTAGGGAAAATGTAGTTTGCATAGTGTTTACGATCTGCCCTCAAATGGGTGTGTTAAGTTTTCTATGTCCTAGATCTCATGAACACATCAAGCAGTGTTGCGAACACTCTCAACCCCTGGATTAGCTCAAGGGATATTTGCCAAGTTCAGGAACGTTCTCCTTTCTCTGCACAGCTACCTTTAAACTAGCTTTTGCTGTTCCCTCAGTGATCCCTCCTTCCTGCCCTGGGTTTTAATTGTTTTTATGATTTTGTATGCTTGGTTTTAATTGTTTTAATGATGTGTTTCTACTTGGTTTTGACAGATTTTTAAGACATGCTTTTACTATGTGTGTTTTTAATCTGTTAGCTGCCTTGGTGGCCCTGATAAGGGCAGAAAGGTGGCGTATACATTTAGTAAATAAATAAATAAGACCACAAGAAGAACCTTGCTGGATCAGACACGGTCAGCCCAACCACTAGGCAAACCTAGGCATAAGGTGCCAGATCATGCTGGGCACCAAAAAGGCAAGAGGAGCTGCCTCCTTCCTGTACATCTTTCTTCTGGAGGCTGCTGCCTCCTTGCCATCCTTCTTGCCCTGCCTCCTCCTAGTCCTGCCCAAGCGCCAAGTGTCTCCACCGCCTATGCTCTGCCACCACCATCCAATAGCCTGTCTGGGAGAACAAGACAAAGAAGGGTTGAAACTGCCTTGGCTGCTGCCCCTGCAGCTGCTGCAGGTGCAGTGGGAAGCAACCATAGAGTAAAAGGAACACTGGTGCAAGCAGGGGCCACGATGGCAGCAGCACCACTGGCAGCATCCACTTCACTCCTGCTCACTTCAGGCCCCACCAGAGGAGGGGGGAACTAGAGGAGAAGCAGCAGCAGCATGTCTCCCAGAGCACCCTTTGCTGGCCATGCTGAGCACTAGTGCTTCACCGTCACCTTGGGAGGAGTCGCCTCCTCATAGCGCTCCCAACGGCACAATGGCTTCATACCCATGACCCTTATTTGCTGGCACATTCATTAGTGCTGCAGTTGGGGGGGGGGGGGGGACATCACTACAGTAGAGAACTTGGCCCTGCTGATTCAAGATAACCATATTGCAGTGGTGGCTTGACAGGAACCTTGGTATAAGCTGGTTTCTGAAATATTCATAACTGTGTTGACTGGGCATCAATAGTTGCCATGATAGAATACAGAAGGCTTCTGAAGAGGTTATCTGCAGCATGTCTCCCAGAGCACCCTTTGCTGGCCATGCTGAGCACTAGTGCTTCACCGTCACCTTGGGAGGAGTCGAGGAGAAGCAGCAGTAGCGTGTCTCCCAGAGCACCCTTTGCTGGCCAGTGCTTCACCGTCACCTTGGGAGGAGTCGCCTCCTCATAGCGCTCCCAACGGCACAATGGCTTCATACCCATGACCCTTATTTGCTGGCACATTCATTAGTGCTGCAGTTGGCGGGGGGGGGGGCATCACTCCAATAGAGAACTTGGCCCTGCTGATTCAAGATAACCATATTGCAGTGGTGGCTTGACAGGAACCTTGGTATAAGCTGGTTTCTGAAATATTCATAACTGTTGACTGGGCATCAATGGTTGCCATGATAGAATACAGAAGGCTTCTGAAGAGGTTATCTGTTTTTATTTTTACATTGTTCATTTTGAATGCCTGGTAAGTAAAATTTTCATTCTAGGCTTCTCTTTTTTTTTCTCTGTTGAATGCAGAATGGTGGGGGCAAAGTCATAGTTTGCCTAGGATGTCAAAAATCTTTCAGACAACCTTGATCAGACCAATGGTCCATCTAGACCAGCATCCTATCTCACACAGCATCCAACCAGTTGCCCTGGAGGGCCAACAGAGGATAGAGGCCAAGTTCATCCTTTGATGTTGCCTCCTAGCTCTGGTATTCAGAGGCATACTGCCTTTGAATAAGGGTTTCACTGCACATAACACAACTCTGGTACTCTTGTACTTTGTATGACTGCTCCTGGGCCGGCATCTGGCTTCTTGTTTTTAAGCACTGAATAATGAGTGATCCAATGTAGCCAATTCAGGGTTGGCTGCAACTGAATGTTAAGTGCAAAGGGGTAGCCCTGCTAGTCTTCCAGAGCAAAATATAAAGTCTAGTGGGACCTAAAGACCAATACTGAAATAAATGTTGGTTGTCTTTTAAGTGCCACTGGACTTTTGTTTTATATAAGTAAATGCTGCCATTGTTTTAACAACCCTCTAACTACCAGTGGTTTATTTTGGGGGGACTTGCCAGAGGTCTTACTTTAGAGACTCAACATCATTCCTCATAAAAAAGAGCAGCAACTTTAAAATATCTGTATATGATCTCTGTCTCTATATCTATTTCTCCACATTTGATGCTAAAATGTAAAACAAAACTAGGCGGAGTTAAGGTGGCCTAGTACAGCCTTATCTCAACCAATCTTAGAAGCTAAGCAGGAAGGGTACTTGGATGAGAGACCACCAAGGAAGACTCTGCAGGGGAAGGCAATGGCAAGCTGCCTCTGCTTCTTACTTCCCTTGAAAGCCCCTTGCTAGGCTCACCATAAGTTGGTTGTAACTTGATAGCACATACGTACTTATATTGTAGGCATTTTATTAAGAGGGAAGAATTGGGGGTTTATGGGTATTAGCTGATATTTTTAATTATGGATTGCAAGCAAGCTTGAACCATGGGAAAAACAGGATATAAACATTTTAATTAACCGATAAATACACATATCAATAATGTGAGCCAGTTTTAAATTTTTAGTGAAAAAAGCTTTGGCTAGATACTTTTCCAAAAGAAGTTTTCCCTCTCCCCCCAACCACTATCCAAGGTAGATTGGACAGGTCAAGAGACAGGCCTGTAGCCAGGATTTTTTTAAATTCAGGGGGCCTTTAAATAATTTGGGGGGCACCCCACGCAGACACCCCGAACACCCCCCCCGAAGGAGTGCCACAAACAGAATAAAAAATGGAAGTCGGGGGGCCTGGACTGGATGGGAAGTCGGGGGCCCTTGGCAGTAAGTTGGGGACCAGGCCCCGAGATGCCCCACTGTAGCCAAGGGTCTGGCAAGAGACAAGGCCTTTATTGGAGGGTTGCAGAACTCTCCCCTGCCAAGCCCTGTATTTTAGACATTCTAGGAGATGGTAAATATTCAGAGACCATGGCTGATCTAGTTATATTACTTGTTAACTGGTTTTATTTTCCTGCAGTTTTAAGCTGTTTGTACCATTTTAGCCACTTTCTGTTTTATTTATATTGTTGTTGCTGCAGTTGCTTTTTGTACAAACAAAATCTTGGGATCTTGAGTGAGCCATGTAGTGGGATCTGCTTGGAAATGCATAAATACAACTTTGCGTTGACACCACAATCTCTCTAATCACTACAGCCACACACACAAGAAGCAACACATACATACCTGAAGTGAAACCTCTAACTGGCATGAGCAGAGCGAGCTGTTTCAGATAACAACCATGCTAGGGCTGGCCAACTCTGCATCACCATCCTTAACCTGCCCTCCCACAGACAACTGCAACATTCTTCATAAGTCAGGCAACAAGCCTCCCGTGGAGGTGTGAGAATCTCTGCCAACCTATACTAGAACAATGGCTTCCCGGTTGTTTCCAAGCTAGTATTTATAATTAAGATTCCTCAATGGCCAGTATAAGCTGAAGAGATATTTTATTGATTTGATTTACTGATTCGATAACTAGAAGCAGTGGTGGTGTGTTTGGTTTTTTGCTAGGGATAACTTTCACCCTAGGTGAAAAGCTACTGCTCCATGCTTTAGGGTGCTATTTCACTGGAAGTGTGTGAGCTACATTGAGACACTCACCTGAGACTTTGTAATGTAACTTCAGTCCTAAAAATCTTGGTGCTGGATCTCTATTATATCTTAATTACACAATTTACTTACAAGCAAGCTACATATCCTTCAGATATCACTCCCTGCATGGCCCGTATGAATGATGATCAGTAAAACCAAATGAAGAAACATATTTTTAATCAATGTAGACATCAACATTCAGATTCCATAACTGAACAGTCTGATTTATGAACGGACTGAGACTCCACCTTATCTCTTGAGCAATGTTCCCTCTAAGCTGTGTAGTCTTGTGAGCAAAAATTCTACTTTGTGAGCTACTGGCGAGCAATTTAGCTACTGCGTCAATTAGGTTGCTCTGGAGCTGTCCTTCCTGAGCTAAGACAAAAGTTTGTGAGTCGGAGGCTAAAAAACTGTGAGCTAGCTCACACTAACTCAGCGTAGAGGGAACACTGCTCAGTCTTGAGTAGTATTAATGTCATCAGTGTCCAGAATATACTCTGTTCTTGTGAGTTGTTCTGCAGTGTTAGATGAAGCTGAATCTGCGCCACTTCTTAAAACCCAGATTCTGTTGCTGTTGGCAGAGATGACACTCACTGTGGTTATATAAACAAAGTACATGACTAATTATATAGAAATGATGATGACAGATAAGATTCTGCCACACACCTGCTCTAGCACTTGTGCCTTTTGGTGAGTGTACATTCACTGCTCTGTGACAGATTATCCCATCTGTTGGTGTTTGTGACTTGCAGGGCCGGCTCACCCACTAGGCAAACTAGGCATTTGCCTAGAACGCTGGGCCCTGGGGTGCGGAACTGTGCCCCCCGCCAAAAGCCCTCGCGCCATTGCTGCTCCCAGCCATGTAGCGAGGGGGGTGCAAAAAGGGAGTGCAAGGCGAGCGCCACCGGTTCGGGGAGCCACTGCTCTCCCCTGCTCTGCCGCCGAAGCAGCTGAGTCCCCAGCCAGCCCCGCATCCCCAAACCCGAGCACCGCCAGCTGCCACAGCAGCTTCCTCGGCGGCAATGGTGCCTCTCGGACCGGCCTGTGAGGAATGGCCACAAAGCCGGGCGCTGCTGCTGGAGATGGAGGCCCTGCACCATGAGGAGCGCGCCCCACTGTGCCGGCCCCAGCTCTTCCAGCAAGACATGCGTGGCCTGCAGGCGCTGCTAGAGGCCGAACAGGGTGAGCAGGCACACCTAGAGGCCTAGCACGACTGCCTGTGCCAGATCTGCAGGATGCAGCCAGATGCGCAAGCGCTGCACCCAGGAGGCCCGCTGGCGCCTGGACACCGAGGAGACACTGTGCCATGGCAGAGGAATGGGACCGCTCCAAGTTCGCCTTGGTGGCCCAGCTGGCCGGCCGCAACCAGGAGGCCACGTGCGCCATCCGCCAGGAGACCGGGGAGTACCGGCGCCAGCTGCATGCCTGCTCGGCCCCACCGGGAGGTTGGTATCTGCGCTGAGGGGCACCACAAGGCAGCCTCGCCTAGGGCACAGAAACACCTTGAGCCGGCCCTGGTGACTTGGTCAGACATTTTTCATTTGCTGTACAGTATTGTAGATTCCATTTGTCCCTTTCTAGATGCTCTAACATGCTTTGACAGCAGCTCTACTGTGAGCCCACGGGGAAACATTGCCCAAATTTTGCCAGAAAACCAAAGCATGTGCAACCTGGTAGGTATAAATTCTAAACAGTATTGTAATAAAGGGAAGCTGCTACAAGGGTTTTTGCCTTATACCTAGTTATGAACGGATCAGTGCTTTCAGACAACTGCAAACATTTTTTGTTGTTGTTGCTAATGCTATTCTTTGTTCTGATTCAATACTAATTGTGCAATATGTAATCTATATGTAATTAATTCCTCCTTCTGAAACTGGCATCCTGGGAAATGTCACTCATCCCTCCCCCTTTAATTAGTGCACCCTTTGCCACAGCTAGCAGTTCGAATAAGTAAATAAATAGGTACCACTTTGATGGGAAGGAAACAGCGTTCCGTGCGCCTAGGCGTTTACTCATGCTGGCCACACGACCATGGAAACATCTTCAGACAGTGCTGGCTCTTCAGCTTGGAAACTGAGATGAGCACTGCCCCCTAGAGTCGGATTCAACTAGCTTTTGAGCAAGGGAAACCTTTACCTTCACCTTGCCACAGCTGCTGCTGTGAGAACTTCAACCAGCCATCTCTTATTATGTAAAGAGTGCCCCCACATTGGTGATAGTGACGCTGCTCCATCACACTCCCCTTACCTAGAGTTTCCATCAACCACAGTTGCTGGGGGGAACTTCAGTTCCCATCATTTCCCCATTAAAAACTTGCATGTCATCGTTGCTATGGTTGGATGATGGGAGAATGCAAATAGATGGAGATGGCTTTTGCAGAAAAGATTAAGAGTCTGAGGTTGCTCATGAACCCAGGCTTGCTATTTAAAAAACAGGCCGGTGTGGTGACCAGGAAGCTCTTCTATTAACTGCATCTGGTCCACCAATTCTCTCTTTTCTTAGACTCAGACAATCTGGCCATGCTGATCCATGCTTCTGTAACCTCGTGGCTGGATGACTGTAATGTTCTCCTTGTTAGGCTGTCCTTGAAGACGACTCAGATACTGCAGCTGGTTCAGGATGCAGCAGTCTGATCACTGACAAGGGCTAGCCAATGGGAACATATCTTGCCATCATAAAACTACTACAATGGCTGTCAGTTTGTTTCTGAACTGAGTTCAGGTTCTATGACCTTTAAAGCCCTCCGTGGCCTAGGATCCAAATATCTAAAGAATTGTCTCGTCCCATATATTGCTTTGTGCCAACTGTGGTAGCTCTTCCCCGATTTAGGAGGCCCATCTGGCCTCAACCAGAGCCTGTGCTTTTCCCCATCATAGAGCTCCCACCCTACTGAGGAGGTATTTAAGGGGCCACTGTCTCTAGAGGTGTTTAGGAGGCACTGCCAAGGTTGTGTGATTTGTCAGGACTTTTAATGGGATACAAGCTGGCAGGGATTTTTAGGGGGTTAATGGTGGTCATTGGGGCCTTAGAGCATGTTTTAAATTTGAGTTTGTAGCCACCTCGAGTCACGTGGAAATGCAGATTATAAATATTTTAATTAATAAAACATGAAATTGTCAAGGGGCTTGTGAATTTCAGATCATTATTTGCACAGAAATGATAAGGACACCAAGAAGGGATCGAGAGCCATGCCTTCCCACCAACACGGCTGGACACGGCTACAACCAATTTTCCTCTCTTTACTTCTGCATTCCAATGTAGTTTCAAGATATGTTAATTCAATGTCCTAATAGATAGCTAAGCTAGATACTTCAGAGGCTAGTTTCTTCAGCCAGAGTAAATGGAATCGGTAAAGGATTGTCTTCTGGTAAGACTTTGCATTCCAATGACTTGCTGTATTCGCAGAGCAGGAGATGTGGGGGAGGACAAATAGAGAGAATGTGACTCTGCCCTTCCTGGAAGACTGAAGTAATTGATGCCACACTGAGCTGAATTCTGAGAGCCACAAGGCTCCTTGGGCCTGCAGAGAGGAAATGACAGAATATAGCCAAGTACAATTCCCAAGAACAGAATGTCTAAATGAAGGACAGCTTCTCCTTTCTCTACCACAGGTTTTCCCCCACCCTTCTCTGAAAGACGCCTTGTACAGTTTAATAAAACGGGGGATGGGATCTGCTGGTGAGTCAAAAGGTTTGTTAAAACAGCATGTTGCATGGATACATGTTGACACAAGCTAATTGCCAGAGTGGCTCCAGGACAGGGAGAAACTCAGGAAGCAGCAGGAGTAGCCATCTGAGATGAACAAATTTTCTTCAGCATCTTTGCAGAACATCATTCAAATCAGGGGTCGTTTTGTAGAAAAAGAGCTAGGGGAACTCATTAGCATAACTCATTAGCATATGCCACACACCCTGACATCACCGGAAGTGTGTCATATGGCCACACCCCCTGACATCACCGGAAGTGTGTCATAAGGCCACACACCCCGCCCCCAACAGTCCTGGCCGCCGCTGCCGGCCTTGCAGATCCACTGCCAAACCCCATGAGGAGCCCGGCGGTGGACCTGCAAGGCTGGCGGGAGTGCAAGGAAGCCCCGCGAAGGCCCTCCCTGGCCCCAGGCAGGCAGGGGTGGGGAGAGGCAGGGAGGAAGCAACTTACCCTCCCTCTTCTCCTGCCTCCTCTTGGCTGAATGAAGGCCGGAAGCGGGGCTCACCCGGGGGAACTGCGATCCCCCTCGATCCCCCCGAAATGACCTCTGATTCAAATGAATCCTCTGCTTTTGAATTAAACCAAGGATATGACACCCAAAGACCCTAACAATATTGTACCTTTTTACCATGAACCTGGATTTAAAATACGTTGGATTTCACAAGCACTTATTTTTCTTAGGTTTGGTTTTTCCTCTGTTTTTGCATTGATCCAAGATCAGAGAGACTCACACAATGTCCAGAACCTTGATCATGGTTTACTTACTGATTTAGGGAAAAGTCAAAATCAAACGTGAATAAATTATTTCAATGCAATTTACTGAGCATAGGTCTGTGTTGATTTGCTTTGGAGGCAAGGTACAGAAGCAGTAGAAGCACCACTGGGGGTGGGGCGGTAGTTGTGAATTTCCTGCATTGTGCCAAGGATTGGATTAGATGACCCTGGAAGTCCCTTCCAACTCTATGATTCTATGATTCTAAGGCAGCTTCCTCACATTCACTTGACAACAGAACCTAGAATAGGTTTCATACTATTCTGCAAGAATCAGAGAGTTCCTTGGAAGATTATCAGGATGGGGGCTGGGTGTGGTGTAATCCTTAATGTCAGACTAGAATTTGGGAGACCGGAGTGCAAACCCCCATTCCACCATAAAGCTTACTGGGTGATCTTGGACCAGCTCCCTCCCCTGCCTAACCTACCTTACAAGATTGTGATCAGGATAAAATGGGTAAGGGAGAACCGTTTACACTTGTTTGGGCTCCTTGGAGAAAGGTCAGGATAAAAATGTACTAGACTGATACAAAAATTATCATGGACTCTTCAGTAAGAAGATAGTAATGGAGGATAACCTTTTTAAATTTACCTTCCATCTTCTATGGAAGCTATTTCTATTTTTAACAAATCCTGATCTTAAAACAATTAGGGTGAATGTACAGATTTGTTTCCAAGGTTAACTGGTTTCACTGACACCTTTTCTTTCTTAATCCTCCCCCACCTGCCATGTACAAATTATGGGTTGGATCCATACTAAATTTTCAAATGACAGAATGGAACTTTCTTGCCACCTTCCTCCCACTGCAGCCTGCTGATCTCCAGGAAATGCTGCTCCCTGGGGGATACAGAACCCAGAGGAATGACATGAGGAGAACAGGCAAACAGGGCAGTCTTTCTGGGGCCCTAGGGAAACATCCAGGATAGGGCCTGAGAATCACTGCCACTCTGCTGCCGTCGCCCCCCCCCTCCGGCTGGAGCAAAGCAAGGAGTAGACTTTGCCCCATGTGGGGTAGGTGGAGCTGCTGTCGCAGGCCTGCTGCCGAAGCCACAGATGGGGCAGCAGTGAACAGTGCATGAACAGTGGCAAGAGACTTCTCTTCTTTTCTCCAGAGCAGCTGTACCTGTTGCCCATTAGCTAAGACTGCCCCTGACTATGGCAGGAGTAGGTGGAAATTGCCCATTAGTCCGGATCCAGCCCATCAGTTCAGGAACCAAGTTCCTGGGATAAGTTCACTTTGTCCAAGAACACCAATTTTGTTTTATACAACAGTTGGAGCTGGAGCTGAAGTCAGAATTGGAATTCAGGTAGGGCAATCTGGATCATCTTTAGGAAATGGATGCATGTAATCTTAATTCTTGTATCCAATAATTTTCATCTTTAAAAAATCCTCCTTGACTCTGCTGATCTTGCTTACAATGACAAATTGGAAAAGGGTGTTATGTTCTTTTTTATTTTTTAACATGAGTCTCTTAGAGGCATAAGAAATTTGGTCTCTCCTTTCTCGTTAGATTAGAAATTCTTTTTCTCTTAATAGGATTTTTCACTCCCCTACAGTTCCATGATGTAACCTTATACAGATGAGTCATAATAGACAATAAAAGAAGTCTAATTCTAATTCTAATTCAAAGGAAACTTAATTAAAAAGGAAAGAAACAATTAGTTAAACCCCTGTAAAGAAACCTTTTTCTAACTAGAGGTAAATTAACAAACTCTATTTAGGGTAAATATCTAGTTTCTCTGAAGGCCAAATGCCTAAAGAGAAGGGTAGCAACTAAGTCACCCTGCCTAGAATCCACACTTTGTTGGAGGGTAATTTCTTTATATAAAGGTTTTAAAAGGTATATCCTTTTCCCCTCTCCAAAGGTTCTTAAGTATTGTAATGTAGAAATATAACTTTCCACCTTTATGGAGAAAAGTACGAACTAAGAAATACAAGTTAAGTAAAGGTCCCTATAAACATTAGATCTTTATAATTTTTTACTAAGCATTTAAAACAAGTTATGCCATATTAAATAGTTTCCTATCTATATAAGCATCAAATAAGGTAATAAGAGCATAAAATGGTGTTTTACTAAAGTTGGTTTAGATTAAACCATCAGTTAGTCTTAAGCTGTCTGGATATAAAAATTAATATATCTCTTAACTGAGGTATTGCTTATCTTTATTTTATAAAAAAACCCATAATGATTAAAATAAATATTTATTAAATCTTATTAAATGGATACAAAAAATGGGTAATTAATATAGGCATATGACTTTAAAATACAATAATATAATAGGTAAATAAACTTGCTTTACTCCAGCTTTTATAAATTTTAATAATAAAATAAATAAATTTTGATAATAAAATTTTATAGAAAATAAAATAACCCCATCCCTAATTCCGCTTTACTTTAGCTTTTTTATCTTTAATTTTAAAAATATTTATTTACATTTATTTATTGCATTTTTACCCCGCCCTCCCCGTGAACGGGCTCAGGGCGGCTTACACAGGGGCACAAGCCGATACATAAAAACAATGTAAAACAGTAAAAACTATTAAATCACGACAAAACAAATAAAGTGGTCCATACAAACAAGATGGTCTCTGAAGATGGTATCCAGGGCAAGCGCAGGTGCCAACCTCCCGGCGGGTGTAGGCAGAGGCAGCCGAAGAAGGGGGCGGGGCTAGCAACCCCCGGGTCCTCCTACAGCCAGAAGCCAGAAGCCGGCGACAGCCGGGGACGGCCAGCACGGCCCTTCCGCCGCCTTCCAGCCAGTCCGCCTGTCGGGGGGGGAGAAGGATCCCTCTCGCCCGCGGGCCTCCTCGACGGGCCTAAAATGAACCTCTCCACCCCCCGTAGGGAGACGATGCAACCCCCCATTGCGGTGATCGATCCGGGCTGGCAGGGGCGGGCAGAGCAGGCGCGCCACAGACGCCTCGGCGGGAGAGCCGTCCAGGCCCCTGGCTCAAGGGAGGGGGCAGCCCCGCGACTCCATTGTCCTGCACGCCCTGACTGCGCCGCTAAGGGAAGGCAGACTGGTGGGGCAGTGGGACTCCAAGGGCACCAGCCTGCAGGTTTGGAAGACAGAGTCGTGTGTGTGTGCCCCACCTGACCTGCTGGGAAGGGCCTTTGCGGGGCAGGCGAGCGAGGACAACCACCGTCTCCCCCCCACACCTCGGCCACGCTGGCTTCCAGCAAGGAAGGGAAGGAAGGTACCTCTGTCGGCCTGTCCTTAGCCCAAGGAGCGCCAGCCAGCCACTTGCTCGCCGCTCTGCCCGCCGCCTGGCACCCTCCCTCAGGTGACTCCACAGACCCTCTCCAAAAGTCACACAGGGAAGAGCTCCGTCTTGCAGGCCCTGCAGAACTGCATAATAATATAAAATAGGTACAGAAATAATGGTTTGCATTAGCTTTTATAACTTTTAATAACAAAAAAACAAAAAACCTTGCCATCTTTGGCTGATTATATAAAATATAATGAATTACAGAAATAAAATGAAGCTTAACTTCAGCTATTATCCCCATAATATATTATAAAAAAATACCAAGTAATAATCATCAAAAAGATGTACCTACATACAAAAGTCGTGGTTTAGAGACCTTCAGTACTTCTGTGAAATGGTATGCATTATTGCTTAAAGAATAGGTAATATCAGAGTTACATTTAAAAATCAGGTATTTATCATAAAATAAATTATCATAAAATAAATTATCATCAATTTTCAAAAACTCAGCCTGTGAGTAGTTGTTCTTCCTCTTGAGTGAGAGGAACTGCACAGATTTTTAAAAGAGCATAGGCTTGATGTTGAATTCCATTTCTGACTATGATAATGTCTGAAGCAGGGTTCCAACGAAGTCTCACTTTGGCTTCAAAGAGTTTATTCGCAAAGAATTTTAAGGATTTTCTTTTTTCAAGGGTTTCAGCCGACAGGTCTAATAGAATTAGAATTTTCTTGTCCTTATACTTCATGGAGCCTTGAAGTCTTGCTTCCCTTAAGATTTTGTCTCTAGATCTGGAGTAGAGAAAAGTAGTGAGAATGTCCCTTGGGTGACCTTTACCAGCTCTTGCCATGGGGCCTAGTCTGTAGGCTCGCGTTATAGCTGGTGCTATTCCTTCTTCCATTTTCAGTGCTTGTGCCAGCCAAGAGGCTATAAAGGAGGCTAAATCTGAGTTTTCTTCCATTCCCTCCTCAAATCCACGAAATTTGAGATTGTGTTGACGCTGACGGTTCTCCATGGCAAGCAACTGTGTATTGGTGTTAACCTCACAGGATTGCAAGTGTCTTATCTCTTCTTGCAAGGTCGTGCAGAGTTCTGCATTGTTTTCAGCGATTTTAGATGTTTCCTTAAGCTCGTTCATCAAGTCAGTGAGTTTGTTGTTTACCGGTTGAATTAAATCAGCTACCGCTTGTGTGAGAGATTTAAAAAGGTCCTCTCTAAGATCCAGCAGGTCTTTTTTGTTAATAGATAAGTTGTCATTCGGCGTTCCGAGGTCTTTTGGAGGAGTAGAGGCTGCCATTTTAGGAGAGGTATGTGATGCTTCCGTCTCTGTAATTAAAGGCTTGTTAGGTTGAAAAAATGCCTTTGCAATTCTGGTTTTTTCAATTGCGTTTTTACTTTATAGGTTCATCCCATTCTTGGTGGAGAGATTTTTTAAAGTTTGTCGTTATTCTGTTGATTTGTCGGGAGAGGGGATTAGGAGCTCTAAAAAGACGCATCCGCCATTTTCCGATGACGCTCCGCCCGCGTCCCCCCCCCCCGTTGTTGCTGTTTTTAATAGAGCACCTCTGAGATATCTAGTTGTAATATAACTCAATACCACCCGAACAACATGTTGTAAATGTTTGGGCATTTTCTATAACTTGATGAACTCAGTACTTGTTCATCAAAGAATCCAGACAGGTGGAGAAAATTCACCCAAAATATACAGCATAGGAGCTATGGGGTTTCACCTGCTGCATGTAAAAGCTTCCTGGTCTAAATTCCGACTCAGATCAACATTGCTGCACCCTGGAACTCAGAAGAGGCTTTCTTTTGCCCTTCAGCTACATTGCAAAAGAAGCCGGTGGCACAGGTTTCGACTGAGCAATGAATACAAACATCTCTGAATAACCCCGAAGGAAGGATTATAGCTGTCTGCCTGTCGCATAATTTAGCCTCCTTTCTGAATGATGTTATCTGTAAAAGATGGTTCAAAGAACCAAGAATATTTTACATAGTATCAGTGTTTCCCAGATCTTTAAAAAAATTAAATATTCTTCGTCAGGACATGAAAACCCCGTCATATACAGTAAAGGCCAATCCTGTCTTATTATTCTGTCCCTCTCCTCTATAGTATCCCTTAGGCAAGGTCCTGCAGTCCAATTTAAGACAGCCAGGTCTGTCTCATAACGCTGTTCTGCATTCACATCAAAACTATTCTCTGGATTAGGGAGCACAGGCAAAACAATCCAGCCGGCAAATTTAGGTTGTACATAGATGCAGAGAAACAGAGCACTGAAGGGCCTGTGGAACGGCATTTATCCCACTCTGGTCAGACTTTGGAGCGTCTCTGCAGCATTAAACTCAGAAGCAGGCTGCTATGCACCATGCTGATTTGCTGGAGGCTGGGACATCATGCTTCCCAGAGCAGCTTTTCAGTTTTGCTTCAAGATTGATGGGTTTTTGCTGTTTATAACAACATTGGAAAACTGAACAAATCTTTAAGCAGGTAAACTTGGTAGAGGTAACCATCACCCTTGCTAGCTTAACCAGAGTTGTGTACAAAGGGATGAGATATTCCATATTTGTTAAATACTGGGTTCAAGACGCATTGCAGTGAACAGCTCTACTTTATTAAGTGATTTCAGGAACACGACTAAAACTCCAGGGCAGCAGCCCTATTTAAATAGCATGCAGAAACCACACCCAAACACACCCAACTCCCAACGATAGGCTGTTTACATAACATTAGTTTCTCATTGGTCACTTCCAGAGTCCTGGTGGGCTATTGTTCTAGAGCTCCAAGCTCAGCCACTCTCTGGTAGATAGTCCTGGAATGTTCCTGACCTAATACATAACACTCCTCCCCCTAAGTTCCAAAGCACCTTGACACACATAGTCCTCAAGGTACGCTGGCC
>NW_015160844.1:575014-660699 GCF_001447785.1 Gekko japonicus | reverse complement strand
CTCAGCTCCGACGGTGTGGGTGCAGTCATGGGGACCCTGTCTGGGGTCTCAGCAGTGGCACTGGGGAAGGATGGTGGGTCAGGAGCAGAGTCCTGTGTGGGTGTGAGTGAGTCCGCGTGGTCAGGCCAGTCCCCTGTGTGCAGTGCGGTGTCCTACCCACTGTATTCTGGCGATGGTGGTAGTGGTCCCTGGTGGCTGGCCTCCATGGCATCTGGTGCTGCCTTGGCTACCTCCAGCAGGAGACGATGGCGAAGCTGGTAGATGCACCTGTGCAGGACCTGTCCACCATTGGTAGAGACCTCGTATGAGAAGGGGCCAGTGACTCTGATGACCCTGGCTGGAACCCAGGCCAGACCACTGGAGAAGTTCTGTGCATAGATGGGGTCACCTGGGAAAACCCTCTGGGTGCTTCCTGGCTCTCCAACGACTGGCAATGCTCTGGGGCTCGGTCTGGGTACAGTCTGTCCAGTTGCGTAGTTAAGCGTCTGCCCATGAGGAGCTCAGCAGTGCTTCAGCCGATAGTTACACTCGGGGTCACCCGGTAGCCAAATAGGAATGCTGCAAGCCTATGGTCCCAGTCCCCGTGGATGATCTGCCAGAGGGACTCCTTCATGGTCTGTACCATCCTCTCCACTTGCCCATTGGTGGCTGAGTGAAAGGGCACTGAGTGGATGTGCCATATGAGGTAGCGGCCCAAGAACTCCCGGAACTCCCCCGAAGTGAAGGCAGTTCCTGTTATCTGTCATGACCGTGTCGGGTAGGCCATGCATGCTGAAGATTCGTCTGAGGGCCCGGATTGGCACTTTGGAGGAGGTGGAGGCAACAGGCACAGCCTCTAGTCATTTGGTGTAGGAGTCCACCAAAATATAGAATATTTGCCCTTGGAAGGTGCCGGCAAAGTCCAAATGCACCTGGGACCAAGGGTTGCGGGTGGACTCCCAATGCTGCACGGGAGCGTGGGGCGATTCTGGCTGCGTCTCTTGGCAGGCCTGGCAGTGCTGGACCTAGGCCTCTATTTTGTTGTCCATTCCTGGCCACCACACATAGCTCCCGGCGAGTGCCTTCATCCGCACAATTCCAGGGTGCATTTCATGCAGGTCCAACAAGACTCGCTGGCACAGGGGAGCGGGAACCACTACCTGACTGCCCCACAGTAAGCACCCTCTGTGAGCTGAGAGCTCGTCCCAGAGTGATGAGATGGCTGTAAAGTCCAAGCCCACCCAGCTGAATGGGCCAGCCCCTCCCTACCCAGTCCAGAATGTGGGAGAGGACCCAGTCCTTTGCAGTTTGGTGGGAAATGTTCGTGCCGTGAAGAGGGTGGTCAGGAAGCTCCTCTACAAGCAGGATCTGGTGCACAGGAGCCGGGTCCGGGTTCGGATCAATGGAGCGGAGCAGCAAGTGGCTGAGGGCATCGGCATGTCCCATTGCCTTCCCAGGATGGTGGTGGAGGGAGTACTGGTACCCCGCAAGGAAAATGGACCAACGAAGTACCTGAGGCGAGAGCATCTGGGGGGTTGGGCGATCTGGGGCAAGAAGTCCCAGCAGAGGCTTGTGGTCTGTCACAATGGTGAACGGCTGCTCATAGAAGTAGTCATGGAATTTCTTGACCCCACAATGATGGCCAGCGCCTCCTTATCGGTTTGTGCATAGTTGATAAAATGGGCCACACCTCTGGTTTGAGCTGGAGGGAAGCGGGGGGTCTGGTGTAGCGACCAAGCGTCCCATCAAATATGGCTGGGAACTCGTCACACACCTGCTGAAAGTCTTCTTGAGCAATTTGGTGTACCCCCATGACCTGGAACCCCAAGGGTTCGAACCATGCTAGTCCTAGTAAAATCGTGCAACAGCCCCCCACTACCAGCAAGTCCAAAAGTCCTTCAAAATTCCAGTACTGCACCCGAAACTTTCCCACCCTTTTCACAGCCACCTTATTCTGTTGGAAGTCCCATAGGGTGAAACTGGCCGGACTGAGGCAAGGGTCCCCTTTAATGGCAGAGCCTATGGAAGATGTCCTCCGAGATTATGGAAATGAAAGACCCTGTGTCTAGCTCCATTGTGCAAGGGTCTCCCTCGATTAGAACAGTCACTTTAATTTTATTGGGGGGTTTCCTGGGGAAAGTGCACTGGTCGGCGGCTACTGCGGAGAGAGCTTCTTCAAGCACGTCCTTGATTGTGGGGTCCCGCTTGGTGATGAGCCACCGTTGGATCCGCTCGTCCCCCCCCCTCTCTCTCTTAAACAAATAAATATCATTAGCAAATAAATAGATATCATTGGACAATTAAATATTATGAATATCTGTGTTTACCCCTTTTGTTTTTATTTTTGGCAGTCTCATTTAATCTTAATAAAAAGCAAATTTGCATATTTTCCAATAAAAACGTGTGTGCAATATTTTTTCATATCTTGTGCCTCTCAAACATCTGACATTTATTCAATGTGGCTCTTACTTTAAGCAAGTTTGGCCATCCCTGGCCCAATGTCACCCAATGAAGTTCACAAAGAACAGGGTTTGAACCCAAGTTGCCTCAGGTCTAGTCCTGTACACTAAGCACTACACTGTATTGGCTCTCATGTCATCATATGAAGTGGTTAACAGATATGGCAAAGACACTATAGGTGATTTACTTATTTATTATTATTCACATTTATATCCCGCCCTCCCCAATGGGCTGTGATTTTCACAGCATAGTTACCAGTAATTTGAATGGTCTGGCAAGTCAAAGAAACACCACATCCCTATAAAAGTATTTAGTTCAAGAATTATATTACGTAAAGAAGCTTTTAAAATACATACATTACATACATCAGTGCCTCATGGTCTTAGTCAAAGTTTAGATTTTCCAAGTTTCATTTACTAATATGTATATTGTTTATTTTAAAAACTTTGTGACCATTGTATAATTGGTACTGTGTCTTTAACTGAAGTGCTCTGAATGCACCTGTAGGAGTTGATTGGAAATGAATTGTTTAAATTTACAATATGCACTATAGGGTTTGAGAACACTTTACCATTACTGTTAAGACTGAGGATTGTTCCAGTGGGAAGAGTGAAAAAACAGTGTTCCTGTGTAAATTGTGGAGATAGTTTCTTTTACTCTTGTACTTTGTAATATTTAACTCTTGCAACTGTATCTCTGTTATTTCACATACTGTTATATTTTAGATACAATCAGAAATAACCTGAAGAGTAGTGATTGGTGCGTTCAGAACTTGAAGTATATTGGAATATCATAACAGCACTATCTGAACAACTTGGAGAATGTGCAATTTGAAAGAAGGATACAAAGAAGTGCTCAGGAAACTTATGATTCTTGAGGAAGGCTGGTGAAACAGATTTTTACCGGGTGTCTGTTGAATCAAGAATTCTTTATATTACTTAGTGGGCTTCGAGAACAGATTTACATTACACAACCAAGTTGGATTCAAGATAGTTTGTTTATTCAGGTTTTGTTGGAATAATGTTCAGTTTAGCAATTTACATGGTTCAGGACTGTTGAGATAATATGTGAATGGAATTGTAAAAAACATGATATTACGTTTTTATACTCAGATCACGACTAGTATTTGTGATATTGTATAGATTTGTACAGCTAACAATACATAATATTTAAGGGATTTTATTGGGTTTACTACATTTTTGCACGATGTGTTTCTTTAGTTATGACTGTCATCATTCCACCATGGTCCCTGTACACTCTCTCCTATCCTCCAGGTGGTGACTGGAAATCTCCCACTATTACAACTGATCTCCAGACAGGACAGATCCGTTCACCAGGAGAAAATGGCCACCTTGGAAGGTGGACTCTACAGCAGGGGTGTCAAACTCATTTGTTAAGAGGGCCGGATCTGACATAAATGGGACCTTTTTGGGGCGGGCCATGCGTGTCATAACATGCAATGCCAAGTAGCAGACTTTATAAAGGACACAGACAAACACAAAGATATTTTTCCCTTAAAATATAAACATGCTTAAAACATTAACACTCTTGCAATATTTTGTTGCTGATGCCCCTAAGCTGCTTGGAGTGGGGAGCAAACCCTTCCCCCAGCCTGCTCTCACAGGCATTTTGAGCTTTTGTACATAAGTTGTTTCATGTGCTGGTCAAGGCATCATGACACAGAGTGAGGGCTATGTAGTTGTCTACAAAACTAGTCTTCCCCAGAGAAATAACTACAACTCCTATATGACAGTGGAAGAATAGAGAGACGGTAAGTATCAGCCTACTATCTGGGAAGTCTAGGTTCAAAATTCCCAGTCTCCAAAGGAAATATCCTGGGTGAACTTGGTCTGGCTTGTTGTTATTCCTTGTCCAAATAGTTCACATTGCTTTCCTACTGAGAAAGACTGGATCATGAGGGCATGAATACAGTGAAAAGGAGGTGGAGGTGGACCCAGTCGCACCCAGGAGAGCTGTGAAATAAAGAGCCCAACAAAACACACACACACACATCGTAGCAAGGCACAGGAAAGCTCATACCTTGAATAAAACTTTGTTGGTCTTAAAGGTGCCACTGGACTCAAACTTTGTTTCACACACACACAGTAGCAAGGCAATGTAGAGGGGGAAGAGAGGGGGCGGTGAATCCAGTTGCACCTGAGACAGCCAGGGCTGAATGAGTCCAACAACAACAACAACAACAAAATTACTTCTTGGTTCTAGTACTTCTATGTTTTCCTTTCTAATTGTTGCATCATGTTGTTTTAATTGTTTTGTATTCTCTATGTAAGCTGCCCTGAGCCTGTCTTGGCGGGGAAGGTGGGATATAAATAAAATAAAATAAACCTCCTCTGTTTCAGACATCACAGCCCCAGTCCAGATTGGGGCCCCATGTGGCCTTTTTCCTGGGAAGCTCCAGTCCTAAATCTCTTTCCCCAACTGACTCCTCAGGCCCCTCAGACCCCTGAACCACCTCAGCCCTGTCGCAGTACTAGCTGCCATAACTGGATGCAGCACCATTAACTACTGGCAGCCTGCTCCTGAAAGGGAGGAGCCGTATTTTCACTTCTTTAAAAGGATATTTAAGGCCTCATTTCACCTCCAGCTAGAACAACATCGATGATATGCTGTTGGCTCCAGCTGTAGTAACTTGACTCCTGCCTTGACTCCTGGACCTCAGCCTCAAACAGGACAAGATGTTTGTTTTGTTCAAGGGGGGGGGGGGGCGGATGTGATGAGACATCAGGCAAATAATAAGTTCAAAACAGCTAGCATGTTAACAATAATCCCCATAGCCAATTGGGACTGCTATGTACGGCACATCTACCTGTTACTAATTATGTTTTTTTAATTTGATATTAATCAGAAAGAAAGGGGAGGGAGCTCTTACTGTAGATGCAGAGGATGTTTCCTGAGGGTATACGGCATGACAATGGAAAACTCATTGCTGAGCCAAGCAAATGTCTCTCCCCTTCCCTCCCTTTTCTGGCACAGATTTCCCGTGTCAGGGAGTCCAAAATGACAGTCAGTATGAAAATCTCTCCTCACTGCCAGTTTTTAAGAACCCAACCAAGTGTGGATTCTGGTTTATACAAAAGATGTGCTGAAAAATCCTGCACAGTGACTATTAAAGCTGCAAATTTAATACACACTTACTTAGGAGTAAGTCCCATTGAATTCAGAGGGTATATCCAGTCACCCAAGGTCTTTTCTGCTTCCCCTCCCACTGCAGTCCATTAAGCCCTGTGAATTTTTCTTCCTGGAATTCAGCAGACCCTCAGCAACTAGCATCAGAGGCCAAATGAGGATCTGTAGTGGGAGGGGGAAACAACAGAAACTGCTGCCTCCTCTTAAATGCCATTAGATCTTTGGAACAGTATAACTGGTTATATGCTAATATGTTTACCTCCAAATAAAGATATATAGAATTTAGACCATCCTCACCCCTACTTCTTCCCCAACCCACTACAAATGTAAAGAACAGATAGCCTAAATTAGCATCTATCACTATTAATTATAATATTGATACACAGAACATGCATGTCTGAAAAAGAGTCTGAGACAGACAACCATGTTTACTAAATGCAAAGAAGTGTGTTTGTAAAGGGGTGGGAAATGGAAGCAGTAATTCTGTCTTCACATTAAATCACCTGGGAAAATCCCATAATGAAAACATCCATATAAAAGGGTTGTGATGAAAATCCTTCCTTAGCTATTCCTTCGGGCCCTCTGGCTGGCTGCCTGCTTATATTGAGTAAGTGACCCTACCCAAACCTGGTTGCATTAGTCACCACCTCCTCCCATGATGTCATGACTCAGGAACTGACAACAGGAAAGATGCTGAAAACTGCCTTTGGAAATTGGCTTTCCAAAAATATAACATACAGCCAATATTCACTGGCTTTGTCTGCTTCCTCACCAATCAGGGAAGACTGGACTACTTTTGAAATGAGATTTCATTCTGGCAGAAAAAGGGGTCCACTTCTCCAGTAATGACACAGTGCTGGATACTTTTAACATATCCATTATAAATGGAACACCACCCATTGTTTCTGCTGCATTTATTCCCAATTGATCGTGGGGTAAAGTGAGAACTGCAACTTCTGCAGTTTTTATGGAAAGCTAGTAGCAGTCAAACCATCCCCAAAGCCAAGATTCCTAACCTTTCTATTGCTCTTTCATTGTACGTTGTTCTCTGACATACCAGACAGAACCAAGTTCAAAACCGTCAGGTTCTAAAGAGGTAATTCTAGGTACTGTTCACCAAGAAAAACACACTGCCTGTAGAATGCATCAGGGGAGGGGGGAGCAGCAGCCACTATGCTGCCATGCTGGTTGAGCTCTTCACTCAAGGTCTCTCTTTTGTATCTGAAAAACAGAAATCTGAGAACAGGCTGATATCCATCTTCTGCCAGCTCAGTATATAGTTAGCCCAGTGGTTGAAGGCCAACAATTTCATTTGCCAAATTCCTGAGCCAGCTCACCTTTCACTGGACCAAAACAATAAGAGAATAGGTTTTAAACACCCAATTGTAGTGTGATTGTGCACTCATATGCAGACATATACGCACATGGTCCTCCTTGGCTTTCTGAGTGGCTACAGGGACATGGAAATGCTCTCTTCGCCACCTGGCCAAGATCAGACATGAATGCCTCCCAGCAACAGGGTTGCCAGCTCTGGATTGGGAAATACTTGGAGATTTTGGGGGTGGAACCTGAGGAAGGAGGGGGGGGTTGAGATTGGAAGGACTTCAATGGGGTATAATGCCATAGAGTCCACCTTCCAATGAGGCCATTTCCTCCAGACAAACAGATCTCTGTCACTTGGAGATCAGTTGTAATAGCGGGAGATCTCCAGCCACCACCTGGAGGCTAACAATAAATATATACACTGCAAAAAAAAATTTTATATACATTAATGTGTTCTATTTGTTCCATCTTATAAAGTGCATTGTGTGCTGTTTATAATATCCTAAAACAGGTATATATTCATTACATGCAATATCAACAATAATAATCAGTTCCTTCAGTATAATAATTACCAGTCAATTTACATCCTTTTCCCCACCAAAGTCAAGCCCCAATGGGAGTTTCTAGAATTATACACCCGCTTCTCCTTGCTCAAAAGTCTTCTAAAGGGGGAAAGCTTTCTTTTGTGGTTACATTGATGTTTAAATTGATGTTTGTTGCTGGTCCTATGAGAGGCACATTAAGCAGCTGAAGTTCATAGGCTCCTGTCTTTCTCAACTCTACAGGGCTATTTTAGATCAGGAAATGGTACAGGGGGGTGATAGTTTAACTTCCCTCCCTTTGTGCCATGGTCCAAATCAGGCCCCCACATGTCTGATAACTGATTTCTTTTTAAATTTTCAGGGAGCTCAGACACAGAACTCCCAGTGCCTTTTTTTTGTTTGGCCTTAAGTAGCAATAATGTTTCCAGTGATCCTCTGAAACTACACTCAGATAACCAACACCATGGAAATGTTTAGAAAATGAAGATTGTAGTACCGAGAGAAAGCCTGGGGGTGGAGGGGGGGGGCTTACAGCAGATGCTCAGCTAAACCATACAATTTTGCTGAAGGCCTGTAACGGCTGCTCTAGAAGACTTGTGAGGGAGGGGCTTCTTCTAAAAGATGATGCCTGAGTTTCAGACTATGAAAACTGGAACGGTAGGTCAAATGATTCTATCAAAATCTGGAAAACTGACAGAAAAAATATTGTTTCTGGCACTAAAACATTTCCATATTGATTCAATATTTTTAATGTGTTTAAGGGGAGGCTGTTCAGTGCTCACATCCTTCGGTTTACTCACTTCCTCTCCTGGCAACTTTTCTTCCAGGAGTCAAAAGACTCTTCTTACTTTTCAAAGGTCCACAGTTGGGTCACTTCTTGGCTCCAACCCCATATGAATGACACGGTGGTGCCCTCAGCAGCAACATTTAATATGTAACCCTCCAAGACTGGCTTGGCTTCTAAAACAGAACACATTCCTGCACAGCTCAACGAGACTGCTTACCTGTGACGGTTACACAGCTATTGCCCCAAATTTCTGATTTGACCTAGGATCACAGCCCACACCAGTCTGCAAGCTTGCCAGCAAAATGTAACTTTTCCCAAGTCTCTGCCTCTAAAAGCACAATTACTTGGCTCTAGCATATCAGATTACTTTGTTCTTTGGGTTACATTTTAACTGAGAAAGTTTAACAACTATGACTTATGGGCTTCTACACTTGGCAACAGAAAAATGAACAGAGGAAACAATGGAAAATAACCACAAGCAAGGCTGTTCTATGCTATGCACAATTTCTGGGCTCTTCGTCGTTTTGGGGGTGGGGATTGTGGAAAATATTTTCCAGATACACAGGCCTGGCCTCACGAAGCCCTTATTTATGCCAAGTTTATAAAAAGCAGCTGCAGACGGGGTTGAATGAAAGGATTACACTGCTGTCTGCCTTCCAGAATGTGCTTTAGTTCACACCCTCTCCCAAAGAGCAAGGCTGATTTCTTAAACCTCCATAAATTCACTCATGCACACATCAACACACACACACTAAAAAGGGGTGGGGGGATCCACCATGCCCTGGCAGATCTCTGTGAAGATGTCATAGTAAGAACTGCTCCTGCATAATAAAACTACCTAAACCACTATGCAAACAGTTACCAACTTTTTGTTACAAGCTCTGCTCCAGGGCCTGCAAGAGGGGGGGGGGGGGGGGGGATTTAAGCCAATGAAGTTCTTCCCATCACTTGAAATCTATGCTAGGAAAGATTTCCCAACAGGGATGTTAGCAGCCTTAATTATGCAAATTAATAAAGTGTACACTGCCTTGCTTAATAGCACCACCTCTTACATCAGATACAGTGTGTTTTCAAATGTATTTCTGCAGCCAGCAGGTGTATGAACTTGCTGTAAGAAAACCGAAGGAAGGTGGAGGGAAGAAAGCCAAGAATACTGCATCAAACACCACTTTCTATGCTAAATTTGGTGCGCCTCCTAAAACAAAAAGAGTTCACCATTGCTTATCTTTTCATTGTGCTTAGGCCACACATCAACCGGTATTTTAATATTCTATGAATCAATGTCTTTGATGCTGAATTTGGATTGCTGTCATCCAATGCAGTAAGCTGCAATTTCCTGCTCCTCTTTGCTCTGCATACCACAAACATCTATGAACATCTTCTGCAGGTTGGGTTTTCCCTGGGTTTTACAACAGATTGAAATGCAAATAAAATTTAGGACAGCAAGCCTGAATCCTGGATAGAGTAACAATTGCATGGGTGTTGCACCCAACGATAGGCAATGTCTAAAGAAACACTCCTTCCTAATTGGATTCTAAAATTAGTTAACTTAAAACAGCACAAGAACATATGAAACTGCCTTATACTGAATCATCAGACCCTTTTCTACTCAAACCGGCAGTGGCTCTCCAGAGTCCCAGGCGGAGGTCTTTCATATCACTTCCTACAGGCAGGGAGGCAGGATCTCAATATGGGGATTTATACTACTGCTTCCAAAGACAGATTGTTGTTGTTCAGTCGCACAGTTGAGTCCGACTTTTTGCGAACCCATGGACCAGATCACGCCAGGCCCTCCTGTCTTCCGCCGTCCTCTGAAGTTGGCTCAATTTCATGTTCATTGCATCGATGACACTGTCTAACCATCTCATCCTTTGCCGTCCCCGTCTTCTTTGACCTTCAATCTTTCCCAGCATCAGGGTCTTCTCCAGTGAGTGCACCCTTCTCATTTGGTGGCCAAAGTATTTGAGCTTCAGTTTACTTATCTGGCCTTCCAGGGAACAGTCAGATACACATTTGTTATATTATGATTTCCCAAAACAGTAATATTTTAGAAGATTGGTTGTACATCAAAAATCTGCAGTGGGGTTATAGCCAAACCCTTTGCAAAAGACAAAACTTTTGGCATTTCCCTCAAGGATCTCCACAGCCGAGTTGAAAGAGACTGCTAAGCCTGTAACAGGTGCCTGAAATTCTTGGAAGTATCATTGTTCTCAAATAAAAACAACCCTAAAAGGAAATGAGTACAAAAAGGTATGGTTGGGAGGTGAATTGATGACTGCAGCATATGGATCTGAACCCTCCTGCTTCTGAATCTCTTCAAATAACAATATGGAGAAAACCAGCATTGCATCAGAAGAATCTGTCAAGACAATATTTCCTGGCAATTGTTTGAGAAAAGCCATTCTCAGAACTAATTGCTCCTAAGGGGGTTGCATTTACCTGCCTTTAGAGAGGGAGTAATCAGGCATTTTTGAGTCCGTGCTTCCTACCATAAGGCCTAAAACTGTGAAGGGGTACAGAAATACAATCGCTGTATCTATCAAACACTCCCCCACCCCTTTTGATAGGGTAATAGGTAAAATTACCCGTTTGTGTGAGGGAAGTACAGAAAAAAACCCTTATTAGTGTTTTACAGGAAAGGGGGAAACTCCTTGTAGTAAATGCAAGAGTGCCACATTGCCATCTAGTGGAATCAGTTTTAGAAAGCTGTGCAAATTGGCCATCTCAAAACCACTTAGTGCTGCAAGTAGTCTAGATCCTTGCTTTGATACAGAACTAATTTCTTATTCCTGGGAAATCCAGGTAGTTCTTAATCTAATTGCAACTCAAAAGTAGAAAGAGCACAAGCAAAGAGGAGGAAATTATTCTGAGTAACAAGAAGAATTTAAATGTGGAAAGATTTTCCTTAGGACAAAATAGAATTGCTTTAATTAGGGTTGAGATTGCCAACCTCCAGTTGGTGGCTGGAGATCTCCTGCTATTACAACTGACCTCCAGGTGACAGAGATCAGTTCACCAGGAAAAAAATGGCTGCTCTAGAAGGTGAACTCTGTGGCCTTATACCCAACTGAAGGAAGTCCCCTCCCCAAACCCTGCCCTCCTCAGGCTTCACCTCCAAAATCTCCAGGCATTTCCCAGCCTGGAGCTGGCAACCCTAGTTGTCAACCTCCAGGTAGACTTGGAGATCTCCTGGAATTACAACTGATCTCCAGACAGAGATCAGTTCCCCTGGATAAAATGGCTGCTTTGGAAGATGGTCTCTGTGGCATTCTAACATGCTGAGCTCCCTCCCTTCCCCAAACCCCACCCTCCTCAGGCTCCACCTCCAACATCTCCAGGAATTCCCCATCCTTGAGTTGGCAGAGGATGCTGGAGATACGTGTGTTGCAAGGTCTACAATTCAGTCATTATAGGGTGAATGTGTGTTTACCTTGTGTGCTATTGTTTAGACAGACCTAGAAGGGAAACCTGGCACAGAGCCAATGGAAAGAAAGCCTGGGAAAGTAAAGCCTACTTACTAACAATCATTGGTTAATGCATTCAGGCGATTTCCTTCTAGAGGTCAAGAAGAAATGAAGAATCTCCATTGTTGTAGACCGTGTGGTCAAAGTGTAAAGATGTAGTCTTAGGTGTCTTTGTTGTTTTGTAGATTTTCCTCTGAACCCTTCCCTTAGAAATAAAGATTTTACATCAAAGAAAATGCCTCCTTTCCAGGGAAGCAAAGATCCATTGCAATCTCTGAATATTTAACTATCTTGCCAATTTTTCCAACAGAGGAGACAGTGTTTTGAGAATTAGTCTAGAGTTTTAGGGTTGCCAATTATGTATTGGGAAATTCCTGAAGATTTGGGGGTGGAGCCAGGGGGAGGGTGCATTTGGGGAAGTGGAAGGGCCTCAGCAGGGTATAATGCCATAGAGTCCATCCTCCAAAACAGACACTTTCTCCAGGGGAACTGATCTCTGTAGCCTGCAGATCAGTTGTAATTCTGGGGGATCTCCAGGCCCCACCTTGGGATTGGAAAGCATTGTCTAGATGGCAGTTTGTTTTCCTGTGCTGTTTGGTGATTAGACATTTTTAAGAAGTCTGTACTTTCTCATCAATCTGAATGGTGTGGCCTGGATTGGCCTTGTACTTACTGGGCACCTTGCTTGTATATAGAGTGGGTGTTTCATCATTTAAAAACAAAACAAAAATACCACCTCAAAATGATAAGAAAATGGGGGCAGCACCCAGAACACAACATAAAGGATACCAATGATTGTTTGTACAAATACAAATGTGGTTCTTTACAGTCTAATTGGTATAGACGTTAAAAAAGAGAGTTAAAGGGGGCCATGGGAAGAAGAAAGAGGAAGATGATAAACACCAAAGCTTCCATTATACTGTCTGTTACCCCTACCAGCTTTGATTTAAAAGCTGAATCGCTGATTTTAGGAGGGGCAGAACCTAGTTGTGACCAATGAGGGTCTGAATTCACAATAGTGCTGATGGGATTAGCCAGGTGCTGGGTGGCTGTACTGGAGCTGGTTGAATGGGTTTGATGACCATTATAATCCTGCCAAGGTGGATTGAATACGTTCTCAGGTATAGAGAAAAGTTGGAGATGGGTCCCCGATGAGTGTCAGGAGGAGGAGGAGGAGGTTGGATTTATACCCTGCCCTTCACTCGGAGTCTCAGAGTAGCTTACAAACTCCTTTCCCTTCCCCTCCCCTCCCCACAACAGACACCCTGTGAGGTAGGCGGGGCTGAGAGAGCTCTTTCCAGAACTGTCCTTGAGAGAACAACTCTGACAGAACTATGGCTTGCCCAGGGACATCCAGCAGCTGCAGGTGTGGGAAATCAAATCCGGTTCTCACACTTAACCACTACACCAGACTGGCTCAGGAAGGACAGCTAAACATTTGAATGTATGATTCATTTATCTTGGTATCCTGAAGGATGGAGGAGGAAGGACAGTTGTTGAGACAAAGGATTCTCACATAGACATAGGTGCACACAAAAGGGCTAGGTGAAGTTCTGGAGACAGAAGGGCTATTCGCCAAGTGGCCTCTGAATAGCCTTTAGAAATGTAGATACTGCACCTTGTGGAACCCATTGTCATTCCATAAGCATACCTCTGCTGGGTGGAGGGGGAGGTTGGAGGTTGCCTTGGAGGGCTGCCTTGTGCAACCTGAAAATGGAGACCCTTTTCTAGAACTTTTGGCTAGCTCTGTGTTTCAGGCCAGGAGTGCCTTCCTTGGCCTGACTTTGTCGGTCTCTGGTTCAGGTAGAAGTGGGGTACCCTGCTAATGGGGCTACCCGAGAGTAAGGCAGTGCCGCTGGGCTACATGCCTCTTAATCAGGAAACCTCCTCTCCCCCAAATATAACTATAAAGGTGTGAGTTATTTTACTTTAAAAGGTCGATTGCTCTGATGGTTTTATCTTGTTGGATATTGTTGCAAGCAGCCTTGTCCGGGAAAGGCAGCAAAGAAATATTCTAAATAAAAATACTCACTGGTAGGGTTGCCAACCTCCAGGAGGTCACTGTGTATGTTCCGTTATTACTCCTATTTATACAAAGAACATAAACCACTGCCAATTATATAAAAATGTTATCTTCTGAATTATTGAAATCTTACAATGTGAGTTCTATTAACCAGATTCTCAATTATACATGAACAATATTTGTTACATTATTTTCAGAATTTACAAGGATATGACATTACAGAGACACCTGTGTAGAGGCACTGGATCTGAAATTTACAATTTACAGTGTGAGGTCATTTACAAGATTTCCAAAGTCCTCATCCACAATAATTATAATAATGAGTTCAACTTGCAAGGGAACTCAGCTATTTGCCAGTAAACAAACTTTTAGACCAAAACTGATGTGAGACAAGAATCCCAGGTACACTTCTTCTTCTTTTTTCCATCCCCCTGGGGGGAGGTTTTTATTGGTTTGCTTTTTTTAAAGGCTACAAAACTACAACAGAAAATATGGGAAAGGGAACTACATCTAGAGGGAGAAAGAAAAAAGACCCACCACTAACTAAAAACCCAAGAGTAGGAGTAGGAGGTGGACTCTATCAGCTTAACCCTATGCTATTTTAAACAAAAAGAAAGCTACTAAACATATAATGAACTTAGTCGGTTATGCTAAATTAATTGTCGTTTAACCCGCCCTTTAACTGTTTAAAGAAATTCCCAGAGCATCCCCAAGTTATTTCAACATTTTTTCAGGCACAAATCAGAGTCCTTCAGCCCTTATTTATTCTTATCTTTTCTAATCCTCAGTTTATAAGGGCTTTTGGGGGCAGCCGCCCCCTTTTCAGAGGGGGAGTCACCCAACTCGCCATCAGATTTGCTTTCTTTTCCCTCCCCTTTGCCCTCTTCTGGTTCCCCAAGCTGTGTCTGCAGAAATTCATGTGCTTTAAAAACAGAGTCAATCTTTTCTTTTTTATCGTTAATCTTAAAAATGACGCATTCTGGGGTTAACCACCTGTAACTGATGCCATTTGTTTGTAAGAAAAGGATTAATTCTTTATAGTTATTTCTCTTCTGTCTTATATCAAATGGAATATCTTTTAAAATCATGATATTATTGCCCCCAATTTTCAAGGGTGTTCCCAAATTTGCTTTCAAAATAGCATCTCTCACGTGTCTCTTCGAGAATCTGACCACTATTTCCCCAGGCAAATTATTTTTCTTAATGTACGATGAATAGGACCTGTAGACCACATCCATCTCGCTGCAAAGGTATTCCGCTGTTAAATCTGTCATCTTATCTTTTTTTAGTAGTGATGTCCATTTCCTTCACCTTCTCTCCCATTTGCTCTGTTGCTTTTAAGGATTGAGTCAGTTGCATCTGCTGCGCTGCGAGACTCTGCCCAATTACTGACAGTTGTTGTTTAATGCCATTGATCTCGTCCAGCAGGGGGCGCAGGGAGTCAGCTAAGAGTTCTGAGAGCTCAGTGACCTCATCCGTTCGAGGACTGGCCCCTAGTTTCGATTTCAACCGCTTCTCTTTCTCCAGTTTCTTCCCCGCCATCTCTTTGGATTTGTTTACTTTTCAAAAAAGTTGCTAGAGTCTCTGATATTTGCCCAAATGCTTTTCTGCGCTCTGGTAAGTCTCTTAAAACAGTTTTAGTTGCTTATTTTTCCGCTCCCCCCTTTCCTCCCGTGTTTTGTCTATGCGTTTGGGAGGGATCCCTCCCCTGCTCGCTTTCCCGTCGCTCTTTAGGCGGGGCAGCTTCTTTTTATATCTTCATGCTCGCTTCAGCCTGACTCACAGTTTGTTGTTGGCCATTCAACCTCGCTCATCATCATTTCGCCCGATCTCCAACGCTTGTCCTGGTCAGCAGCACTCATACCATGCGGTCACTCAGCATCAGGACCTTCAGGGCAGAGGGGCGCCTCAATTCTCCGCCTTTCGGCCATCGAAGAGGTCGCCCCTCAAAAGCCCCCTGGCTGGGAGCCTTTTACCAAGGCTCCGGGGGGGTCGCGACCCATCGGACCCCCTCCCACACGCTGGTGTGCAGTTTGCATCCCCGGGACGTCCCGGAGATGTGTCTGCCTGCGTGTCGCCATAAACCGGAAGCCAATCCCATGACTGATACTTGCTTCAAGCAAAACAACTCTGATGATTTGCCGTGAATGAGAAGAATCCCAGGTACACTTCTCATTCGCAGCAAATCTTCATCAGAGCTGTTTTGCTTGAAGCAAGTATCAGTCATGGGTAATATTTCCCAAAGCTGGAGCCAGTCTGTATTTTTTAAATATCCCAGCCGATTCAAAAGATTTATAAGAAGGAAGGTTGTCCTTCCCTTTGAAAAAGTATTTTTGTATAAATAGGACACAGACAGTAATTTCCTCTTTATATTATCAGTTACGTACTGTGTGTCCCTAGCTGTTTTTGTTAACCTCCAGGTGGTGGCTGGAGATCCTCCTCTGTTACAATTGATCTCCAGGCAACAGAGATCAGTTCACCTGGAGAAAATGGGCACTGTGGAAGGTGGACTCTATGGCCTTATATCCCATTGGAGTCCCTCCCTTCCCCAAGCCCTGCCTTCCCCAGGCTCCACCCCCCCCAAATCTCCAGTATTTCCCAACCTGGAGCTGGCAACCCTATTCACTGGGCAAGGAGAGAAGGAGAAGTGATGAGAGGCATGTGGGCTTCTTCCTCTCTAAGGCTGCCCAACAGAAATGGCAGCGGGGATGAGGGGAGGAGTGAAGTATAAAAAGACAGCCTAGCATCTCCAGCACCACGCTTAATTGTTTTGCAACCTGCAAGTGGGCCTCTGCTGGAAAAAGCAGAAGGAGAACGAGTACAAGCTTGTGCTGAGCACTGAGATCAGCTTATCTAGGGGAGTCAGCGAAGACCATCTGGGTAAACAACTCCAAGAGACTGTTAACAGACACCAAGGATGCTGGTTTGCAAAAACGGCCCTTGGAATATGTAAGCGTCTGCAGTGGGAATTTACTCAGAAGTTTAGGCTACAGCTTTTGCACATGCTCAATGCTATGTAACCTAAGAGTATAAGTGAAGGGAACACCCCTGCGGCGGTGTGAATTGTTGCAGACCTGTTTCTGTGGTCACCATTTGCCTAGCAAATAAATCTTTATTTTGCAGTTGTCTACCTATTTGGCTGGACAATGAACCTCATGAATTCCATGACAGGAAAAACAGTGGCAGCAGCTGAGGAGGAAGTGCTCAAAGGCAGCAGTGGCAGCTACAATGTGTCTTCCTCTTTCACTGCCATGTGGACATAATACTTGCCTGCATCTGTAGGCGCACACATGGAAAATGTCACCTCACATTAGGCCCTCCCAGATAATACTAGAAGAGGTCCCCACATCTGCATAAAATACAACTAAGAAAATAATTAAAAGGGGAATGGTTCAAAAATAACTGAAAGAAGGGAAAAGCAAAATGGCATGACGAGGACTGAGCAAACTTACCAGGAGGCATGGAATGCTGAAAGAAGCAGAGGATCAGTTAAAGGGAGAGAGGAGAAAAAAAGTAAAAATTAGACTGCTCAAGTCCCTGAGAGCATAGGAGAGCCAGTTTGGTGTAGTGGTTAAGTGTGCGGACTCTAACCTGGGAGAACCGGGTTTGATTCCCCACTCCTCCACTTGCACCTGCTGATGTGACCTTGGGTCAGTCGCAAGCTCTGGCACAGCTGTCCTTGAAAAAGAGCAGTTTGTGTCAGAGTTCTCTCAGCCCCACCCACCTCACAGGGTGTCTGTTGTGGGGAGGGGAAGGGAAAGGAGTTTGTAAGCCACCCTGAGACTCCGAGTGAAGGGCGGGGTATAAATCCAATCTCCTCCTCCTCCTCCTCCATATAGAATCCTGGAGGGGAGAAAATGAGCAAATAATTTCCTCCCCACTCCCCTGATTCCTTGTGAGTGCCCCTCTTATTCCTTCCAACAGAAAATGTTAGAGGCCTATCCTGAACACAGCAGATAGGGTCAAGGTTTTTGTATACTTAAGTAAATTTCCCAGGCATGCAGAAAAGACATTAGTATGAACATGAAGCTGCTAGGAGAGGTCATCTGGAGATTTGGGCTGAGTGCTATTTTGCACTCCCAGCAGATCCCAGGAAGGCTGTGGAAACAATTAACAATTGCATGGAGAAATACGCGAGGGTCAGTAAACTAAAACTTAATCCTGACAAACTAGAGGTCCTACTGGTGGGGGGAGGTATGACCCAGGAACTGGGACATCTCCTTTTCTGGATAAGGTTGCACTCCCCCTAAAGCAGCAGGTTTGTAGCCAGATCTTCTGTTGGATAAATAGTTTGCAGCAATGCCCAGGTATGCCTTTCAGCAGTTTTAGCTGGTGGTCCAGCTGTGGCAGGAAAGCTCTTGCCACTGTGGTGCATTCCCTGGTAATAGCTAGATTAGGTTACTGCCATGTGCTTTATGCGGGGCTTCCCTTGAAGACTGTCTGGAAGCTACATTTCTACCAAATGTCCTAGGGCGCATATCACTCCATGTCACTTCCATCTACACTGGCTCCCAATTTGCTTCTGGGCTCAATTCAAGGTGCTGGCATTGAACTTAAAAGCCCTATATGACTTAAGGCCAGCATACCAGAAGGATATGAACCTACCTAAACATATGAATCTCCTCCCATATGAACCTACCCAAACATATGAACCTATGTGAAGTTCTGTTGAACCACTGTTTGAGAATGAAATGTCCTGAATCCAAATACACATTTGAGAGCAACTTGGCCTCTCTAACCGCCCTTTCTTTCAGAAGTCTAGGAAATAGCAAATGTAATACCAGAGGTCATTTCGGGGGGGGAAGGCGGGGGAACGCAGTTCCCCCGGGTGAGGTGCAGGGGGGCGTGGCACATGACGAAGCCCCGCCCCCTGCTTCCGGCCACCCCACTTCCGGCCCTCATTCAGCCAGGAGGAGGCAGGAGAAGAGGGAGGGTAAGTTGCTTCCTCCCCGCCTCTCCCCACCCCTGCCTGCCTGGGGCCAGGGAGGGCCTTGGCGGGGCTTCCTCGCACTCCCGCTGGCCTTGCAGGTCCACCGCCGGGCCCCTGATGTCAGGGGGTGTGGCATATGCTAATGAGTTATGCTAATGAGTTCCCCTAGCTCTTTTTCTATGAAATGACCCCTGTGTAATACCATTACTATCCTTTAGCTATGATTACTAGATGGAATTTCTCCATGTTCAGAAGCAATCACCCCCCCCGAATACCAGTGCTGTAGAGAAACCACTGTAGGATAGGCTTTGTCCTACATGTCCAGCTGTGTGCTACGTGGAACGGGACATTATGAAACAGTGGTCTATCTCTGCACACCTTGCTCTTACGTCCTAAGAATCAGGAGGCTGAATGAAGAGATTTAATGTTTCTATGAGAGAAGCTTAGCTAGAAAACAGAAGGTCTCTTGAATTAAGATAATACAAACCATAGGCACTGTAAAAATACAACTAATTGCTGAATAATATAGGTTGGATAATACACACCAAAATAATGAGAAATGCATTGAGGCAGATTCTTTCCCACCCTCTCCTTCCCCCAGAAAACCCTTTAGGTCTCTGAAGAACCAATCCTGCAGGTCAAGGGGCTATCCTGGAGAAAATGTTACATGGCATGGAGACAATTAGGTGACATATTTATTTTCATTGACTGGCTAATTGATTATTCCATTAAAAGCCAAAAAATTAATATAATAACAAACAAAAAGCAATGCACTCTGGAACATCAACACATCAATGACAAAGCCTTTGGAAGAGTAATAAGTCATAATATTGACCATAAGTGTTGGAAATTAATTTCATAGAGAACAAGCTGGCTCTGTAGCTGCCATGTTGTCATTTTTAATTGATACAGTGATGTAATCAGTCCTGTAAGATTTGGACAATGTGGCTGAGAAGTGATATAGTTGTTGTTGTTGTTCAGTCGCACAGTCGAGTCCGACTCTTCGCGACCCCATGGACCAGATCACGCCAGGCCTTCCGGTCTTCCTCCGTCCTCTGAAGTTGGCTCAATTTCATGTTCGTTGCCTCTATGACACTGTCTAACCATCTCATCCTTTGCCGTCCCCGTCTTCTTTGACCTTCAATCTTTCCCAGCATCGGGGTCTTCTCCAGTGAGTGCTCCCTTCTCATTTGGTGATATAGTAGACCTAGTCAATGTGTGGGCTTTGGGATATAAAGCCCAATTACTTGAGGTGTTTAGTCAACTTGGCAAATGATCATTAAAATAATGCTCTCAAGTTCATTTTCTTTCCCATTTTTAAAACAATGTGTTTTATGTGTACAAGAAGCACTAATTCCAGAGTACCTAGCTTGTTTTTGTACCTAAGGTACCCTATTCTGTAACATCAAGTTACCCACACCATCAACATAAGATAGAAGCAATACTAAATGTAGGAAGGATGATGTATGGCAGTGAGAATTAAAACCCCCCCACACACACACACACTAAAACTGTTCACAAAGGCATTTTTATAAAGGGAATAGGGATATTATTTTAATTGTCAGTAAAAACATTTAGGCAGGGTTTTTTTTCCCTTGCCCCCCATTACAGTTCGTTGGCTGTATTATGGCCTTATTTCATTGCTCTCTAATAAGATAATCCAGTTTTATTGCATTGTTCAATGCTCTGGTTCCCGAAGTGGGCAATACCGCCCCCTGAGGGGCACTGGAATGATCCAGGTGGGTGGTAGGAGCCCTGGGTGCAAATTTGTCCCTGCATCCTTTTGTGCACTTTCCCAAGGTAGATTTCCAGGAGGCGCTGAGTAATTTTTTTTCTGAAAAGAGGGTGGTAGGCCAAATACGTTTGAGAACCTCTGGTTTAATGTATTATACTGGTTTTTAATCACACTGTTTATAATTTTGTGATCTGCCTTGACTCTCAATGAGAAAGGTGGGTGACAAATCGATCTATTTATTTAATTAATCTGTACCCCACTTTTTCCTCAATGGGGACCCAAAGTGGCTTACATCATTCTCCTCTCCTCCATTTTATCTTCGCAAACCCCCCTGTGACTGACCAAAGGTCATACAGTGAACTTCCATGGCACATGTAGAGATTTGAGCCCAGATCTCACAGATCCTAGTTCGACACTCTTAACCACTACACATGCAAATAAACAAACAGTTTTATTATAGTTTCCTAAACCAGACTTGTGTCGTGGGAGGATTGGGGTCCTTCCAGTGTGACGCAATCGAAAGCCTTGCAGCGTATAGCATAATTTCTAATGTACTTTTGTGACGGTGGTGATCAATGTGTTGTGGCCAGAGACCTAGAAGTAAAGATTCAAGTTTGAGGGGCACTTCAACATCTATCATGCGTTTGATAAGTTTTGTAACTGAGGACCAGAATTTTTTGACTTCCACACAGTGCAACCAACAGTGTGCATACGTACCTTCTTGACCACAGCCTTTCCAGCATAACTTGGAATGATTAGCTGACATGTGGGATAAGCGAACCGGAGTGAGGTACCAACGAGATAAAAGTTTGAATTTATGTAATTCCACAGGGAACGATCTTGGGGCGCCACCTTTAGTTGACCATATTTTGAGCCAATGTTCGTCTTTTAATGCATTATTACAATCCAAATTCCATGCATTTTGGTATGATAGAGTTTTCATGCTTGAGTCTTGAAGAAGAAATCTATAAAGGGCCGAGATGAGACCTCTATTTTGTGTTTGGAATGTTTTAAGGATAAGCTCCATTTCAGTGTGGGGAAGTGAAATAATCTTTGACATTTTGTGTCTTTCAACCATATTCCTGATTTGAAAGTATAAAAACCAAGGGATGGTATTGTTTAGTTTTTGTTCTAAAAACAATTTGGGGTGGATACCCTTTTTGTCTAGAATATCGCAATAACGCGTTAAGTTTGCATCCTTCCATTTGGATCTTAATTCAGGACTGATATGATTTCTAAACCATGACTGATAATGAAATGTGGCATATCTTGACATCACTGGTAAATGCTTCTTGCCGTACTGCCTCCATATGCGAAGAGATGGATAAAGGAAGGTATTATCTCGTAACCCAGATGGAAGCAGGGAAGTCTTTTCCCATATCAAACTGTCTAATGGGGAGGTAAGTTGGTCCGAGCATATTCGAACCCATTCTGGGGTGTACAGGGGACGTGACATCTTAACCCCATTTGCAAATAAGGTGGCATTATAATAGCAATATAGATCCGGCAGACCGTAACCTCCTAGATTCTTGCTTCTGCGCATAATTTGGTGGCCAACCCTCGGCTTTTTGCCATTCCATAAGAACTTTCTCAGTGCAGTTTGCCAACTCCTGATTACGTTAATGGGTATAGCCCTGAACAAGAATAAAAACTTAGGTAAAATAAATGATTTGATTAGATGAAATCTTTCAAACCATGATAGGTTCAACTTACCCCAATTAGTTATGTCCTTTTGTATTTCTTTAAAAGCTCCGTGGTGGTTCATTTGAAGCAATTTAGATAAGTCTAGCGGAAGTTTAATCCCCAGATAGTCTAGATGGGAAATAACCCAACTAAATTTAAATTTATTCTTGAGAGGAGCATGGTCATTTTTCTCAATATTGATAGGTAGAATTGATCCTCAGACCAGATATGATTTGAAAAGAGTTTAGAAGTTGTAACAATGGAGGAATCGAAGAGAGCGGATGAGATAAATACAGCAACATATCATCGGCAAACATAGACAGTTTGTATTCCGAGTCTCGAATTTTGATGCCTTCAATTAGAGAGGAGGACCTAATCGCTTGCGCTAATGGCTCTATAGCGAGAGCGAATAAAAGTGGGGAAAGGGGGCAACCTTGTCTAGTACCTTTGTTCAGTTTTATAGGTTTTGAGATGGAACCATTAACCTTTATACTTGTGGTGGGGTTCGCATATAGCCCTTGCAAGGCCGATAAAAATTTTGGACCAAATCCCATGTCTTTAAGGATTTTAAACAAATATGGGAATCTGACAGTGTCAAATGCTTTTTCTATATCTAGCGACAGAAACGCTGCAGATGTTTTATTGAGAGCGCAATATCGCATTAAATTTAAAGTTTTGTAGGTATTATCCGTCAGGTCTCTATTTGGGATAAACCCCACTTGATTTGGGTGAATATAATCTGCTATGAAATTGTTAAGACGTTTTGCTAGAACTGAAGTAAATATTTTTTGATCTTGATTCAACAAGGAGATGGGCCTGTAGGAGCTGGGAAGTAATGCGTCTCTATTTTTCTTAGGTATAATCACTGTCACAGCTTGGTGCCAGGAAGGTGGTATGATCCCCGTCTCCAGCACTTGATTAAAGGCGTTGGTAAGTGGAGTTTTGAGTTTGGAGGCAAACGTTTTATAAAAATCGGAGGGGAAACCATCTGGGCCTGGAGCCTTGTTTGTTTTCAATAATTTAATGTTCTCAACCACTTCTTCTTCCAAGATCGGGCTGTCGAGGTATTTTTTGTGCATAACCTCTAACTTCGTATGGATAGGGAAGTTCACGAATTCTGTTTGGGCTTCTTTAGAGTCCACCCGAGAGTCAGCATAGAGAGTGGAATAATATTCCTCAAATGTACTAAGTATATTTTGAGTATTTGTCGTGAGAACACCTTGATTTGTCTTGATAGCTCTGATAGTTTTAGATAGCGCTTGTTCTTTAACTTTGTAGGCTAACAACTTTAGCGAGCGCGATGTTTTAATCCAATATTTTTGTTTGGTAAATAGTAGGTTCTTTTTAATTTTATTGGTTTCTAGTAATGCTAAATTCCTGCGTTCTTGAGTTAATAGGCTTTGTATGTGTATTGAACCAGTTTGTTTGTGTTGTTGATCTAGGGATGCAATTTTTGCCAAAATGTCATTTACTAACTGCAATCTTTGTTTTTTCAGGAAAGACGATTTAGATATGATTATTCCTCTTGTGACCGGTTTCATGGCATCCCAGGACATTATCGGAGAGATTTCGTCTGTAATATTTGTAGAGAAATATTTGTCTATTTCAGAACCTAGTTCCTCTCTAAACTGTATGTCATTTAATAAAGATGAATTTAAGGACCATTGTCTAAATGGAGAACTTTTATCAAAAGGATTAATAACGCAATCCAGCCAGTCATGATCAGACCATCTTGAGGGTGTGATGTCTGATGAGATCACTTCATTTAAAATAGAAGGAGACAAAAGTAACATATCAATGCGGGTGTGAACATTATGTCTCGCCGAGAAGTATGTGTAGTTTTTCTCCCCTAAGTGAGTCAGGCGCCAAATGTCTACTAAGTCATGTTGTCTCAAGATATCATCTAAGTGGGTAAAACGTTTTCTAGGACGTATTGATGAGGGGGAGTGATATGACTTATCCATATGAGTATCAATGATCATGTTGAAATCCCCGCCTAGTATAATGTCACCCTCCGCAAAAGATTTTAGCTGAGAAAGAATATTTTTAATGAAATCTACCTGGCCAATATTTGGGACGTAGATTGTGGCAATTGTTACCTTCCTGTCGTCTAAAATACCCTTAATGAAAAGGAATCTACCCTGGGGATCCTTACTTTGATCCTCTAGAGTGAATCTTAAATTTTGGGAAAGAAGGATGGCCACCCCCCGAGACTTAGAAGAACCATGTGCTAAAAACTGGGATTGGAATTTTTTGGATCGAAAAACCAAATTTTCTTCTTTTTTTAGATGAGTTTCTTGTAGTAAGACAATACTCGGATTTAATTTTGATAAATCATTTAAGACTCTGCGCTTTTTGATTACATTGTTCAAGCCTCGAACATTCAAAGATATGACCTTGATGGGTGACGGAGTTGACATTTTTGAAGTCTGATGAAGCAAAGAGGATACAGAGCAGACCTGAGAGGGACCAGTCTTAGTGTTGTTAGTGAGATGTGGAGTATAAAATTTGTGAAATGTGTGAAGAGTAATAACAGGTACACTAGGGACCTTACCAGATCCCTCAGTAAATAACTAAAAGCAGAAATGGTACCCAGTACTAAAGAGAAAGAGGTGCTAATCAGATATTTCTGAGAGACGTCGAGCTGTGGTGAGTTGATAATTTTAGAGAAGACAAATTGATAATATTAAATAGAATTAGATAGTCCAGGTGCAATTAATTAGTCAAAGTGAATTAAGTGGTAATTTAGTGAGATAAAAGAGAGAACTCAGTGGTCTACAGGATAAGAGCACAACTAATTAAGCCGACAAATATTATACCTATAAATATGTTTTGTATGCGTTTGGTCCAGAAACAATCACTTTATATTTTGTGCAATTAAGGACAGGGAAAATCACATAAAATGCAATCAATTGATTAAAAATATTGGTTGATTGCCCCCCTATGTTGTAAAAACACTTAAAAGTCTGAAAAAGTTATATAATAATCACAATATAGTAAAAGAATTAAATTACTTATTAAAGAATGATTTTGCCTCTGCTACTAACAATTAATCTCTAAAAAAAAAAAAAAACCCCTCTAAAAAGCAGTTAGCACCATTAATATACAAAGATGTTTGGGTAGTTAACCAGCTTAAGATGTATTAACAAAATAGTGCTCAGCAAACGCTTTGAGAAATACCCAGTAGTGAGTGCTGGATACAGAACTGCCAAAAATTATGAGCCAGTAATAATATTAATTAGCGAATAATACTTTAAAATGGATGTTTGGAGGTAGAAGCTACAACAATCTACAGGGTAGATGATAATAAAAACGTAAAAGATATGTTATGATACTGAACCAGTAGAATATTTAATGAAGAATACCAAAAGTCACAAGTTATATGTGAAAAAATTTCAATATTCTGTCCAAACTGGGACAAAAAGAGAACAACAACTTTTAAATGGTTTCAACCTTGTCCCTTGTAGCATGCAGCTCTCTAAACTCCCGTCTACTCTTGAGTAGAAGGGATGCTGGGTTGATCCCTAGATCGCTCCTACACCCAGCTTCTAGTGATAGAGAGCAAAAGGGAACTGCAACGAACCTAACAAGACACTAAGAAAAACTAAAAAGAACGCCCCCCCTTCCCCCTCCCCCCTCAAATAACAATAGTCTTAAGCCTGCTTTAAACGCCAACAGTAATGAACTCTCATAATAAAGTTGGACCCAAAAACCATTAACAAATTGGTATCAAGAACAAAGTGCGCCCACTTCTCAGGAGCTGGGAAAGCACAAACGGAATTATAAGCGGGCTTGCTTGTTTGTTTGCCGAAGTGAAGCCAGCAGCATCCCGTCGGAGAATGAAGATGAAAATGTAAAACCAATTAGTGTGGGAAGCTAGCAAATAAAAGGGTGACTGCCCTAAGGGAATGCGTACAGACAGATGAATATTTAACCATCGGCTGTGGAGAGATCTGGATTAGCTGGTTCAGAAGCCTCGTTAGAGGAGGAGGAGGAAAGACGACGTTTATTTTGCTGCCTGGAAAATTCCATCGGCATTTCCAAGTTCAGCAATCTCAGTAGTTGATGACCCTCTTCACAGGTTGAAATTTTATGTTGTTTGCCATGATGGGAGATTTGGAGAGTTAAAGGCGACACCCAGGAGTATCGAATTTCTGCTTCCAGTAGGCAACTAGTAATTGGCTTAAGCTCCTTCCTTTTAAGCATAGCCTCCCGTGGGAGGTCTGGAAAAACCTCGACCTTAGCAGATTGATAGAGCAGATGGCCCGTTCTCCTGGCCGCTGTGAGTATAGATTTTCGAAAACGCACATCTAGGAGGGTGATTAAAATATCCCGAGATGGGCGTGATCTAAGCAAGGAGGTAGGACCCAGCCGAAATGCCTTTGTGACGGCTCTGGATTGCTCACCGTCTGCCACTATAACTTGCGTCAGCCAACCTGAGATGTGCGTAGCCAGATCCCCGTTTTTTCCAATCTCCTCACTCAGCCCGCGAAGTTTGAGGTTGTTTTGCCTCAGGGAAATATCTAGGCGTAGGGTTTTCTCCGCCAGAAGATTTTCTGTGCGGTGAATTCGGTGGATCTCGTCATTATTTTGTAAACTTCTTTGTGTAGCTTCCTCAGCTAGTCCTCTGGCATCTGATACATTTTTTTCCATTGCATCAAAACGCTCGTGAAAGGGTTTAAACATCTCTGAAACATGGTCAAAAAAACCCCTTTCTATGTTTGCTAGGGCTGAAGATAGATCGGCGGCAGTTATCGGCTTTGTTTCGCCCGTTGCTGCAATCGCACTGGACCGCATTTTCGGTTGGGACAGTGAAAGGCCGTCAGTTTGTTCCGATGTTTTTTTCGTTAATAGGAGCTCACTTTTCTTTAATTTTTTCAGTGATAGTTGAGATGATGTTCTGGATTTTGAATCCATTTATTAGAACTCTGCGGCGAGGGATTAGATAAATTTGAGGGCTAAGGAGGGGTCAGGACGAGCGGAACGGGAGGTTTAAGCTGCCATCTCGTTCACCTCCGCGCATGCGCCCCCTTCCCCGACCTTTTTGTTGTGTCATCACCATAGAGAAACCATGTTAAGCTTGAAACCTCAGCCAGGATTCTAATCTGAAACAATACCATTGGCTGAAGCAGTATTGTAACTAATCAGATGTAAGAGAACTGTGCTGGAGGACACTGTGTTTATTCGATATTATCTATGTATTATGATTGGACCTTAACGATGTGAGGGCGGGGCTACACCAGCCCGGGATTGTTTAAAAGGGGCTAGGCTCCACTGTTTGTTGTTGTGTCGTCGTGTCTTGTGCTATTATACTGGTTTTTAATCACACTGTTTATAATTTTGTGATCTGCCTTGACTCTCAATGAGAAAGGTGGGTGACAAATCGATCTATTTATTTAATTAATCTGTACCCCACTTTTTCCTCAATGGGGACCCAAAGTGGCTTACATCATTCTCCTCTCCTCCATTTTATCTTCGCAAACCCCCCTGTGACTGACCAAAGGTCATACAGTGAACTTCCATGGCACATGTAGAGATTTGAGCCCAGATCTCACAGATCCTAGTTCGACACTCTTAACCACTACACATGCAAATAAACAAACAGTTTTATTAAGCTGGCCATTATTATGTTTAGAAGATGAAGATGTTATTGTACTAATATGTATAAGTGTGGCACAAGTATTATCTTATTTTAGAAATAATTATGTGATTATCTGTATATTTGTTTATATTCTCCTTGAATATTGCTTATTGGAGGTCCTGACTTCGTGTTTCTTTTTTCCTTGTTGCAAGGACCTCTTCTTTTTTGGTGGTCACTGTGAGAGAGGATGCTAGACTAGACGAATCACTGATCTGATCCAGCATAGCTCTTCTTACATTCTTATGCATAATTTAGCCCAGCAAAATTAAGTATAATTAGTACTGTATCCAATGTATACAATATGTGTGAAGTGCACTATGGTCTCACTAGCTCACTTGTTTAGCTAGCAAAATTGTTAGGGTATTTCCAGGGCTCAGAGAAAATTGATTGGAACACATGGCATACCAATGATCAGATAAGATTGCAAAGTAGACCTTTCTTCATAATAGCAGCCAGTGTCACCCTACAATTCTATATAACACAGAGTGTAAGAACTTTCATTTTCATATATTGGAACCAGACTCGATTTGGCAAAGTGCGGGTTTTCAAGAATACATTGGAATTCTAGACCTCAGCAGAATGGTGTGGTGTGGTAGTTCCCACAATACGTGCATTTACAAGTGAACGCGCCCTGACCCAGGCTAGCCTGATCTTGTCAGAACTTGGAAACTCAGCGGGGTCAGCCCTGGTTAGTACTTGAATGGAAGACCAGCAAGGGAATCGAAGATTTCTTCTATGCAGAGGCAGGCAATGGCAAAACCACCTCTGCTCATCTCTTGCCTTGAAAACCCCTATGGGGGGGGGTTCACCATAATACGTGAGCTTCGATGTGATGGCACTACGTTTTACACACACATTAATGTATGTGTATGCACATTACTAGATTTCACACCAATACAGAGACATGGCTTAGGTGACAATGATTTTGTTCAGTTAAACAGGCCAAGGAACATGTAAAAATTACTGCCATGTAGAGGTCAGATATTGCATGTCCTTGCAACTACCATTTTCAGGCATTTGGAAGATAAGATATAAGGTACTGTTCCATACAAACCAAGATATCAGAAAGCAGTTATCACTATTTTCAATGTAGCCAATTTTAGGACAAACACACATTTATTTTATTGATTAATTTATGTTAAAATATTTCTGTGCTACCTTTCCATCTGAGAGGATGGACTAGAAAATTCTTAGGCCCAATGCGCAAAGAATGGTTTCAGTCACCTAACCATAATGACACTGGGAGTGTCACTCCCTTTTCAAAATTTGCTTTAATCATAGTACACACCAGTGCTAACCGAGGTGATGCTGAACAGGAATGTCCTCACAACCAAGGTCTGAAGTGGATTTTAAAGCCCTGGTTACAAGGGAATCTAGTTACCATTACCTACAGCTAGCGCTGATACAGGGAGTTGAAGAAAACCATAGAGGAGGTTTGGAGTTGGATGCCAACAATATGTAGATGACACCCAGCTCTTCCTCCTGCAGGGTAAGCAGCTGGGCTCTGCACTGGCAGATCTGGCCCATTGCCTTGAGGTCATGGTTCACTGGCTGAAGCAGAGCTGGTTGAAGTTAAATCCATCTAAGAGAAATCATCTGGCTAAGGAAGTCAACTGCCGGGGGGCCTTCAGCTCCTAACTCTTGATGGTGTTGAACTTTCATTAGTGAAGTCTGATAAGAGTCTGGGCGTCTGGCTTGAAACCTCTTGTCCCTGGACAAGCAGGTGTCAGCAGTGACAAGGATGACATTTTTCTATTTGTGCAGAGCCCAGCAAACGTCTCCATATCTGTCCCATTCTGACCTCCCACCTAAACTACTGTCATATGCAATGTTCCCTCTAAGCAGCGGAGTCTTGTGAGCAAAAATTCTACTTTGTGAGCTACTGGCACGAAAGTTGTGAGCAGGTGATTTGGCCACTGCATCAATTAGTTTGCTCTGGAGCCCTCCTTCCTGAGCGAAGACAAAAATGGGTGAGCCGGAGGATAAAAAACTGAGAGCTAGCTCACACTGACTCAGCTTAGAGGGAACACTGGTCATATGCTCTATGGAGGACTGCCCCTGAAGGTGCTCTGGAAATTACAGTCAGTCCAGAATGTAGTGGCAAGATTGCTGACAGGTTCTCCTTGGAGAGATCATATCTATCCTGTCTTGAAACAGCTGCACTGGCTGCCGACTGAGTTCCAGATCAAATGCAAGGCGCTGGTGATTACCTTTAAAGCCCTAAACAGTCTGGGACTGTCATACTTGGTGGACTGCCTCTGCTGACACACGTCCCCACACGTCCCCCCCCCCAGTGAAATTTGCGTCCTTCAACCTGTAACCTGCTTATGGTGCTTGGCCCCTGGGATGGTCACCTGGCGTTTACCAGGAGGGCCTTTGTCCTGGTGGAACCAACGGTCAGACAGTACGCAGGCCCTGTGTGGGACTTATCTTAAGTTCCACAGGGCCTGCCAAGCAGAGCTCTTCTCTTTAGCTTTTCATTAGTCTGGACTGTTTATGTAGGCTGCCTTTTGGTTTTTTAAAAATTTACTGCCCAAATAATTACAAACAGTTAAAATTATGTATATTAGTTTTATTTGTATTATTTTTAATTTGTCAGTTAATATTTTAGCTGTTGTTAGCTACCTCGATACCATGTGGTGGCAAGAGGTGGGCATATAAATTTGATGATTATGATGATTATGATGACAGGAAGAGGGAATCTGCAAGTGAGCAGATAGATGCTTAATCCCCTTTCCTCACTTTCTGCTTCCTGGCTCTGAATCTTTTCTTTTAGACATGTTTCTCCTTGCAGGTTTCCAGATACACATTTATTTTTGAAAATGTGTCTGGATCTCACAGAAGGAAAAGCAGTTTATGGGAGATATCTGAGGAGAAGTAGCAACTGAGGGAAAAGGTTAAGCACATATACTTAGCTGTTTCTCTGCTCAGAAATTATCTGCTCCTAAAGTGACTTCTCTGTGGGTGAAGGGATTTCTGTTCAGTTATATGTATTTATTAACATTATTTATAGTCCGTAGTCAGTACAATCAACAAAAAGGGGCATGCGATAAACAATGGATTAGGATTGTAGAAGTCTGGAAACCACCAGAAGGAACGGAAGAAGCATATTAACATGAGACATTAGGCAGGGGTCCCCAACATGGTACCCACTGACACCTCTTCTGGTGTCTGCCAAGTGTTTTTAAGAAGTGGGTGGAGTCAGGTAGGGATTTTGCCCAGCAGGGCTTCTGAATGACTACTGAAGATTTGATTGGCTGTGCAGATTTTTTAAAAATGTTGCTTTGGCAGCAACTGCCACCACAGCACAGGGCTCTACACTGTGTTACTGAAGTTAAGCTGTGGCAACCATTTTTGTGGCTGGCTCTGCCTCCTGCAGCATTTTGTGGCAGCCATTTTGTTGCTGTGCCCCCTATGCCATGTCAGAATTCCAAATGGTCCTGCAGCCTCAAAACGTTTGGGGACCCCTGCATTAGGCAGTGCAAAAATTAACAATAGAATCAGCCTTATAGTAAGCTATCTGGAACAGTAGAGTCCACAGTCCCTAATCATTTATCCAAGTAAGTCTGAAAACCCATTTTGTACAATGCAACTCCATTACCTGCGCAAAAAAGCTCCCTGAATAGTTCAGTTCTGCATAGTTCGCAGAAAGCCAGCAGAGGGAACATTCCTGACCTCAAGCAGGCCATTCCATAAGGTGGGAGCCACAATGGAGAAAGCCATGTGTACGAGCAGTTGTCAATTTTGCCCATTTGCAGGCTGGCACCCACAAAAGCCCCTGCTGACATGAGCGAAGCTGTTGTGGCAGAGCACAGGGGGACAGGCAGTCTTGCAAATAAGAGGGACCAAGACCATGAAGGGCTCTGTATGAGATAGCAGGTATGCTCTGTCTAGCTCTCAATGAATTCTGGAAGTTGTTTCTAAATGGCTTCTTCAGAGTATAGACTCTATGGTATTATACCTCATTAATGTCCCTCTCCCAGCTTCCCCAGGCTCCATCCCCCAAGTCTCCAGGAATTTCCCAACATGGAGCTGGCAACCCTAGGAGAGACCAACGTACAGTGCATTACAGTAGTCTGGTTTATATGTCATTGAGGCATAGATTCAGGTGGCCAGATCAGTTTTATCAAGGTAAGGGGCCATCTTACGGGCTAGGCTGAGTTGATAGAAAGCATTGTTTGCGGCTGCATTAACTTGCTCCAGTATCATCGCAAGGCTTTTAACTGAGTTGGCAAGGGTCGGTTGACCGCCATCAAAAGCGGGGAGAACAACGACCTCCAAGATCTCCAGCCAGCATTACCTGTCTTTTCCAGGGTTTAGTTTCAATTTGTTCACTTTTAAGCCACTTAACTAGAGTTACAGGAAGAGCATGTAACGTGTTATGAATGGTGGTGATGGTAGAAAGTGCTACCCAGTCACAGCTGACTTATGGGGAGTCCCCCCCCCCGAAAGGGTTTTCAAGGCAAGAGGTTTCTCCGAGGTGGTTTTTGCCATCGCCAGCCTCTAACCAGGGCCCACCCAAGTCAGGGCACCTATTAAAGGGGGTTGCTGCATTTGTAAAAAGAAGTTTATTTGCTGGAATGGGTAATCAGGTCCCCAGCTGCAATCCAGGAGAAGCACCGCATGTTTAATGTCATTAGCGACCTGGGAAACCCAGGGCAGAGGCAGAGAAGCATCTGCCAGTTCTCACCTTTTCTCTGGTGGAAAGCCTTGCTCTAGCCTTGCAGACCTCAAGGGCCAAAGGTGTCCCAACATCAAATGGCCGGGGAGGCGGGGACTAAGGCCAGCAAGTTGCTCATCTATACCAGAAAATATTTTTAGTGAATAGTGAAGTTGCCACTGGTTCTAATGGTGAGACTCCCAGTCAACACTCAAGCAAAAGGGATATGCAGTCACGGGCCCCTTTGTATAGTTCTGGAACGACTGTGCGAGGGGGCCTCGGGAAGCTTATCTAGCAGAGTGCCAGGGTTTGCCTGCCCATCCATCTGCAGACAAGGACCTGAGGATGTTCAGAGTGTAAGCTGCCCCTAGCGATCTGTGTTTTTATGTTTGTTTCTTTAGTGGATCCTGCTAAATTTCCCTTTTCCTGCAAGGTCCTTCCTAACCATCTGTGCTTCTTGCTTAAACCAAGGCTTAGTGAAAAATAAAGCTCTTTTAGCATCCCAAAGTGACTGATCCTTAGGGGTGAGGGGACCCTTTCTGGAAGACTCTCATGCATGCCCTCTACAACTACCTTCGCTACTCAACGTTCCTTAATACAGAAAAGTCCTGATGGACAGCTCCCTCCTGAGTTGAGGAGGATGGGATGGAGAGAGAAGTGGGGAGCAAGTACCCCACAGAGGGTGAGCTAGATGTCCTTCCTCTCTCACGCATCTGCAAACCCACAGGAAAGAGGTGAGCCAGAGACTGTCTCTCCCAGTAGTATTACTTGGAAATCTGTAACTGGATACTATCTGGTGGTAGCACGCAACCAGATTTTGGTCTCCTTTGAAGGGAAGGAGTCCAAACCATTAACAGTTTCCTACAAATCCCACCCACTCAGTAGCCTGGGTGGAGTGCAGAGCACCTGTGGGCAGGCAAAGAGGGTGAGCCAAGTGCTAAGGGTATGCGGATCGTGACAACATGCAGTTAGGCCACAGCTCACATCTTCCTTTGAATCTCCCTGGTGCAAAAGTACCAAGTGAACTGATAAGTATATTTATTATACATCAGATAACCCACATTAAGCACTAAAGTATGCTTTGGAGGCAGAAAATCCGTAGAAGACCAGCCTTAGCAAATCCAATGGATCTCAATGCCACCAATATGCTGACACCCAGCTAAATCTCTCTAACTAGAAACCCCCCCCCAATCCCACCCTTCATCTTCAGCTGTTTCTAGTATCTGCTTGTTTTTCTTGAATGTGTCACTGCTCTTTCAAAGTCAGTATGACTAAATGTCAAACTCATCTTTCATACCAGGCCCCTCTCTCAGTTCTCCCTGTCAGCTGACATCACCATTCATCCTGTTGAGCAGGTGCAAACATTTGGCTTTATTGAGCATTTTAAAAATGCTGAATACTTGCAGCAGATCTTTGTTATACAGATATTCCTGTTATATTTATATTAGAACATATTTTTGCAGTTTGGGAACAAAACCATGATTGATATTTGACAACCAGGTTATCTTGACTGATTTCTAAATTGTCATATGGTGCCCCTTCAGAGCTTCATGGTGGCTGGCTGCCATTGTCATCCGTTTCAATAAGCTAAATTTTTGTACTCTGTAATCCAAGTTACTGTGCATTACACTAAACAGTTGTTGTTGAATTAACTACCTCTGTGACAGGCGGGAGCGTTTCCAAAGGATCAAGAACAAAGAGTCTCTAATATCAGTCACCCCTCAGCATTCCCATGCAAAGATTTCAGCTCAGTTTCTTCTGCAGCTTTTATAAATCTCAGAGATTACCGTTTTAGTATCTTGATGCATGGAGGCCATTTTGAGTCATCTTATAACACATCTGGGTTATCATAAGCACATTATGCTATCATAACATTATGTTATCGTTTTTATAGTCATCTTGTAAGTTTTCTTTATTTCAGACATAGTTCCCTTAAAGGAAAGCTAGTAAAGATGAAAGAAATTTTCTAAAAGAGCACAGTTTATTGTATGAAATGTCCATATGAGCATTTGTGGGCTAGGATGGGGTGAGAAGGACAGACAATACAAAAAAGCAAAAGAAGGGTAGTAAGAGAGGAGGATGCAGAGACTTATGGACAGGGAAAAGAGGAGGAGACTGGTGAGGTACAGAATCCTGCTGTGGCAAGACAGGATACAGTAAATGCTACTGAGCGCAAAGACAAGAACAGAGTATTTGAGACGCATGGGGCAGAGAGGCCTGTGGGGTCAGAATGGAGAAAAGACAGGTAATAAAAAGTGTAGAGGCCTTTGACAGTAGAGAGAAAGAGAGAAGCTGAGTGATCCATTGCAGTGCAGAGGAAGAAACAGTAGCTATGAGATGCAAAGGGGGAAAAGACGTCAGCGGAGCACAAAACACTGTTAAAGTTGTAATAAATGTACTTTCCTGTGGTTCAGCCCACTAGTTAGTAAAAAAGAAGAAGTAAAAGTGGTCTCCCAATGTCATCTCTGTAACCTGTAATAGTTCTATTGTTCTACATTTTATTACACTAATGAATTGCTGCTTTTAATTTCTGGAAAACTTCCAAGACAGGCTGACAAGCCAACCATATTTCAATATTCAAATGAGCATATGCGCACACACACAAGCACAGATAAATCTTTATTGCCTTAGCTTTATGTTCTTCAAAAATGAGCATGGGGTATTTTATGCTGTAGCTTTACATCTTTTTATGTACAATGTTACAACTGTATTAGTAATAAATGACATTTGTGGCATCTTATAACTCAACATGGTGTATTTATAAAATGAATTTATCAAAATACACTTTGCACTAGATAATAAAGTCCAGCCAAACCAACCTACCCAACGTTAAAATTAACCTTGGTAGATTTAAATGTGATATACAGTCCATTATGACTATGTTTGTTCTTTTATCCCCCCCCCCCAACACACACACAATGCTCATCTTTTTGGGCTAAGGAAACCTTATTTTTCCAGCTGTGATTTCTCATTCCACATCATCTTCAGCCAAGCACTGTGCGCTTACAAGTCTCTGCAAAAGAAAATATTGACACAACTGAAGAATAATATTATGAACGGTATTACTGAAAGGAGTTACAATTGTTTCAAGATTTAGATGCCCCCCACCAATAAAATCATCACTGCTTCAAAAGCAGCAAGCAAATAAGTGAAAAATATCCCAAAAGCTAACGAATCCAGTTGTACAAGACTTGAGTGAGCCAACATTGACTAAATATTACTTATCTGGGATCCAAAACAAGCATCCCTAGTTTTATCACTGCTATTAATGTTTACCATGAAATTAATAAAATTAAAACCAACAAGAAATTGGAATAATGTACATTACTTTTATGTTAAGCCAGACATGAAGACACAACCAACACTTCTGCCCTTTGGCTGAAATGAGCCAGGACTGGAGGTTTCCTGTACACAGTGGAGAATTTCCTAGATTCTGACAACTGCAACAGCAAACTCCATGCTTTTATTCATTCTAGCCTTTGTCATTGCAGAGATATTCAAAATTTTACAGGCAGGGGCTTCAGCACAGGAACCTCATTCTTCTTACAAGGCTTTTGACTACAATTATTCCTAACAGCTGCTGCTCGTGCTGCCTTAAAATAAGTTTTAAATCCCCAGTTTTCAAGAGCAGTTTGTCTGAATGTAGAATTGCTAACTGGCAAACACTTGACACTGACAATGCAGAGTCAGAAGTTATAGGCAACATTCAAATACATATACTCTAAGAATAACATTCTAGAAGTAGTCACAAGTGTGGGAAAAAACCCCACACCAATTATTTGGAACAAAACAATGTCTGCAGTTACTGATTGTGTCTGCTCACCATATCCCAGTATGACATACTTAGGCAAAGACTAAGGACTGAGAAAACAGATTATACGGCTATCAAAAAGCACAAATTCAGGGAGGAATTTCCCCTCAATCATACCCTCCTTAGTGTTTTGATAATGGTAAGGGACATTTAAAGCCATAACAAAGGGTTTGCCACTAGGTATTGCTTCATATAAAAATGAGACAGAAGGAAAAGGTGTCTTGTTAAAGAAATAACAAGGTTAGAATACAAGCAAACTAAATCAGTTGGATAAAATAAATAGGAAGCTACAGCTGACGTAACTGAATTTAAAAGGCATTCAGAGTACAGCAATGACTAGCTATTATAAAGCAAAAATAATTTGAAAAGAGAAGCCAATAAACTGCAGGCATTTCAATCTGCAAAAACCAAAAATTATGTCAATCAAAATTTCGGGAGTGATTTACCAAAACTGTTAGCCAGTAAAGAGGAGTTTTTGGAGGGGATTTTGGTGGCAGGTTATATGGGACAGAAGATATTTAGAATGCAATCCTCCCATCCCCACTCAGTTTACAAAATTAATGCTCAATTTAGTTTAGCAAATTCAATATTTAGGAAATGAACATGCAAAATTGTGGTCATGCATCTCAGAAGGCATGGAAGGGCACAGAACTTAAAAGATGTACCCAGATGTCCTAGTTTGCACAAAACTCAGAAATCAATATGGCTTGAAATAATCAAAAGTTGTTATTCCTGTTCAAAATATTGTAACAGTAGATTCAAGATAATTAAAAAGCTGGCAAAAATGATACTGTGATTTACTAGGGCAAGGAAATAGATCCATGAATCAAACCTCCTTCAATGCAACAATAAAAGAAACCCTCTCCCAAGTTTTGAACTATATTAGGGACCAGAACAGATTCATCCATTAATCTGGTGATGGAGTACGGGTATGGCAAACTCTTGGTGTAAAACAGATTAAAGCAATCACTAAATTCCTTAATTCCCTTTCATAGATTGTAAGGGGAGGGGGGGGGAACCCTGATTCCATGGTTAATTCCATCACAACTGCTGATATCATGGGAAGCATAATTATCCTGATTGCATTGTTTTATATTCTGTAATCTGCCTTGAGCCTGAGTGAGAAAGGTGGTCTATAAAGTAAAATTAGCCCTGGAATCTCTTTATAAGATACATCAGCTGAAAAAGCACTGATAACTACAAATGCTACCTGGGCATCCAAGAGTACATACAAATTGCACAAATTTTTGCTGAAGGGAGTGAAGCCCATCTAGAACCAAACAACCAATTCCTACATAAATCAGGCCACTCGTTATTAACATCCATCTTATCTGGAGTGTGCTTCATGTTTTTTCACCCTCGTTCATCCACTACTGACTCCAGACATCTGTTCCACTGCCTCACATGGTTCAGATGCACATGAGAAATAGAGCTGACTAACATCAGCAACATACCTCACCCCAACTCTGAACCTCTCCCAACTATTTCATGTAAGTGTGAAAGAGCATGTGAAACAAGTTGCAATACTATGACACCATCAACCCTGGTCCTGTGGGGTATCCAAAGCAGCTAAGGAACTGACAAAAATCAAATGGATTACAAACGTCCCACCTATTTCATAGTAAAAGTTAATTAAGGGCAATTAAGGCAGTTTTCATCTCAAAACCAGACCTGAAAAGCTAGCATCTTGACCGGTTTCAAGAAGTAGTTTCTGAAGCTGGATAGCCAGGTGTGTCATCACCTTGATCAAGTGAGGTAAATTTGAGACAGGCTAGTAATTAATTCAGGTCCAGGGGATCAAGCTGAAACATGAGGCTAGGAATCACTATGGTTCAGTATTTTCAGGTGACTAATTTTGTGTCACATTTATTGGTTTAACACTGTGGCTGAGACTGGGAGACAACTAAAGGAAAATGCTATAGGGAAAGGCCTGCTTTCAATTGTATAAAATTTGCATTAAGTGATCTTTAAGCGGTTATGTGTTAGAGATTCAGGATTTTCCTTGATAAACTCTAAATGGAGTAACATCTCAAACTTAGTTAAACCATGTTGTGTACATTTGGTGAACTGGTAGACATTATATATTTGGACTTCTAAATGGCTTCTGACAAGGTCCCATCCCAACAAATACTGACAAAATTTAGCAGTCAAGGGATAAAAGGATAGGTTACTCTTATGGATTAAAAACTGGTTAAACAACAAGCAGCAGTGCAGGAACAAACTGACAGTTCTTACAACAAAGTGGTGCTCCACAGAGACTGTTATTGGGATTGGTGCTACTTCATAAATGATTTGGACTTGAAAGTTAGCAGTGTACTGGCCATGTATCAAATTAATCAGTGTGATGAAAACCAGAGCAGATTGTGAAGAGCTCCAAAAGGATCCCTCTAAATTGGGTACTTGGATGGCAATGTTGCAAGTGCGGTTTTAATGTAGGTAAGGGCAAGGCAATGCACACTGGAACAAAAATCCGAATGTTAAATGAATGCTGATAGGGTCTGACCTGGCAGAGGCAGAGAGAGAAAGAGATCTTGGCATTGTAATGGTAAGTTAATGAAACTGCTGGTGCACATGCAGCAGTGCTGAAAAAGGAAAACTCAATGCTGGGGATTATTAGGACAGAGAATAATTGGCCAATATAAGCATTGTCGCTGTACAGAGCTGTGGTACGGCCACACTTGGAATACGGTGTGCCATTCTGGTCAGCATATCTCAAAAAGGATACTACAAAGCTAGAAACATTGCAGAAGAGGGACATTAAGATGGTTGGAGGGTTGGAGCAAAGGCTAAAGACTGAGGAGGGGGGGGGGACTGACAGGTTTATAAAATTATGTATGGGGCAGATGAAGTGGAGATAAATAACTTCTTCTCCCTCTCTGAATACTAGCGCTCTGGGACATCCAGTTAAACTGATGTATAATACATTCAGAACAGTCAAAGAGAAGTACTTCTTCAGTCGTCAGATATTTAAATTGTATAATATACTACCAGAAGATGTAGTCATATGATCACTAGCAAGTATGACTACAGGGAACTCCACATCCAAAAGCAGGAAATTTCTGAGCATCAGTGCTAGGACGTATCATCAGGAGAAGACCTTGGTCTTTATGTTTGGCTCGTTGTCTATCTAAGGCAACAGGCTGGCCACTGAGTGAAACAGGTTACTGGATTGAATGGGGTTGTACTCCCCTCAAAGGAATAAATCTGTAGTCTGGGGGTGCTCTTGGGACTCAGACCTACTGCTGGATAAGCAAGTGACAGCTGTGGCCAGGAGTGCCTTTTACCAACTTCAACTGGCTAGCCACCTGTGGCCTTCCCTGGGCAAAAAAGACCTGGCCACTGTGGTGCATGCCCTGGCTACATTTAGATTAGATTACTGCAAAGCACCCTATGTGGGGCTGCCCTTGAGAAGTGTACAATTGGTGTTGAATGCTGCACCCAGGATACTGACTGGAGTGGACTGCAGAGGCCATATCACTCCGGTCTTGGCCCATCTACACTTGCTCCCAATTTGCTTCTGGAAATAATTCAAGGTACTGGTGTTGACCTTCAAAGCCTTATATATGTCTTGGAACGGACACACCTGATGGGACTGGCTACTCCCTTATGAACCTGCTCAACCACTATGGTTCTCTTTGGAGGCCATACTTCACATGCCCCCACTTTCTGAGATTAGGTGGGTGGCAAACAGGGAGAGGGCCTTCTCCTTTATGGCACCAAAATTCTGGAATGCTCTCCCCAGGAAGATTAGTCTATCCCTTTCTGTTGCCATCTTCTGCCAGTGGACGAAGACTTTTTTTGTTTTGTTTGGCAATCCCTCAGTGACCTATCCTTCCTGACCAATGTTTCAATTGCTGTTTTGGTGTCTTTGTACATATTTTAACTTGTTTTAATGATGTGTGCTGTGGGGGTTGATTTTAATGGTTTAAAATATGATTTCGTCACATGTTTTAAATTGTCAGCCACCTTGGTGGCCTTTGTGAGGGCAGAAAAGCAGGCTATAAGTTTCGTAAACAAAACAAAATAAAAATAAGATGGACCACTGGTCTGATCCCCCAAGGCACTTCTATTGTTAACAGACTCATTTTTCTTCTTTATTGAAAGGTACCAGATCTCAATTTATTTCACCTTGTGATGGGATTATAGTAATGTCCCATGAGCTTTGCGCACATGATAATTATTTCGATAGAGCAATTTCATTACTTGTTTATAACATCCTCAAAAGGGTAAAGCTACATATCACTGTAAGGTTCACACTCCCCTTGAGAGCATAGTGCAATGATCCTCCTCTTACATCTGTTACCCAGTACTGACAGTATAACACCCAAAACAGTTTGAGAGCCTCAGATGCTGCCACAGACAACCTCTTTTGAACCCAAAGAACTACATTTCTGCTTGAACATAAGTGCTTGGAAAACCCGCCCAACCTTGGAAAATGTCACCACACTATAAGAAAGCCACCAATTCCCTCATTTCAGTTAGCATACCTTCTTCATTTTGATGTTAGAGGTGTCTATCAACAAAACAAATTAGGTACTATTCTTTAAATGCTACCACACATTAAAATGAATCCATAGGTCTAGAACCCCACTTAACTCACTAACTATACATAGGACCAGGCTATAAATAATCTGATAGTTAACTAAATCAACTTTAGATGAAAAAATTAAAGTTATTTTTCATACCTGACTAATTGTTGGGAGCTTAGTAAGAAGCATCTGGAAAACCGGTGGTGGAAGAGTCTGCTGTAGAACTTGTAACAACTGCTGTGGTTGTGCACACACAGCAATGGCATTTGTCAAGTGGTCAACGCCTTTTTCATATTCACCTGTATAAAAACTAAACATTACTACACTGGCATTGGCTTTGAAAAGCATATTACAACCCTACTCCCCCATTCAAAATTGTCCCTAGTGTCTTTCTTCACAAGTTTTAACAAATTTATTGTGTATATACACACACACATATCTGTATCTATCTGTCTACACACACGCACGCGCAGGTGGAATTGTTTCCTGGCATCTTCCCTGGTTTACTGGGGAAGCGACTGCAAAGTTAACTGCTAGTAGCCAGGGTAACCTTGTTCCACTTTGTTAACTAAGTCATGTGGGGATAAAGTAAGACGTCCTATGGCTAATATTAGCTTTCAAATTGTCTTTCACAGGCTTTGAGAAATTGCTTGCTCAAGAAGAATCCTGTGAAATTCTACATGGGTTTTCTCACTGTTTAATTTATACACTGGATTTTTAAAATTAGCTTTGGGGTTGGCTCTGCATTTCTTTGAACAAGTCCTCAGCAGCTACAGTCTCTGGCCTGGGACAGTGGTCAAGCAGCTGAAGGTAACAGGCTAAAGCCAAATCCAGGCAAGACAGAGGCAATACTAGCCCATTAAGATGGAGGTTTTGGAAGGCAATACCTTGTCCAACCCATATGAAGCTGATAAATTTCAGGAAATAGCACAAAAGTCTTACTAGATTCTGCTTTTTTGTTGGAAGATCAGGCTGAAACGGCTGCGATAAGCACATTTGTTTCCAGTTACACTTAGTGAAGAAAGTGGCTTCCTAACTAGATTCTATCACATAGTACCATTTCTCTATAACTTCAAGAGTGGGCAATTACAATATGCACTATGTGAGGTTTTCCTTAAAGGAAATCTAAAAGTGGGTTGGTACAGTATGTAGCCATTCATTTACTCACTTGGAGTAATGGTCATACTACCCCAACTATTCTCTGGTTTTTGGTGCCCATGTCACACACACATGAACACACACAAAGCTGCCTTATACTGAGTCAGACCATTGATCCATCAAAGTCAGTATTGTCTACTCAGACTGGCAGCAGCTCTACAGGGTCTCAGACTGAGGTGGTACTTGTTTCCATGGCCAAATTCAAGGTGGTGGTTTTTATCTACAAAGCCTTACACAGCCTAGGACTCACATATATGAAGGACTGTCTCTCCCAGCATGATCCCATGTACCACCATTTAGATCTTCCCAGTCTTTCGCTTCTGTGCCCAAGTCCTGAAGTCGGATCTGACTTGGCTCAAGAACTTTTCTTCTTGGGCACAGCACCTGCTCTTTGGAACAGCCTCCCAGAGAATGCAGGTATTCCTAGTCTGGAACAGTTTCAGCAGTTCAAAGAGTTGTTTGAGGGCAACTGAACCGAATCAAATATAGGCTTGTGCACATCAGTGCATGTGACAGAGACACGTTCAGGGCCATTTCATGAATTTTTGGTCTTTGTACCTATTTTTTAATGTGTTTGTGAGGTTTGTTTCCCACCTGCACTTGTCTTTTACTTTGAGCCACCATTTAACAGGGGAAAGGAGAAGTATACATATTTTAATACATAACTATAGTTTAAAGGCAAATCCTGTTACTTTAAAAGAAATACACCAATAAAGCGACTTTATTCAGGAAAATGGCATTAGTATTACCACAGAGTTCTCACACAAAAGCTGACCTTTCTAACGTTGTGTGCTCCAAGAGGAACAATTTACAAGTTGTATCATTTCGAATAGTCCAGAAAGTGTAGACATATGCATCCTACCACTCTGCTCAGTGAAGTCACACATCAACACACATGAAGCTGTCTTAATCAGACCTTTCAGAATCACAGAGTTGGAAGGGACCACCAGGGTCATTTAGTCCAACCCCTGCACAATGCAGGAAATTCACAAATACCTCCCCCTCCCCAAACACTCCCAGTGATCGCTGCTCCATGCCCAGATGATGACAAAAAGCCTCCAGGATCTCCAGCCAAACTGGCCTGGAGAAAAATTGGTTCCTGACCCCAATGTGGTGATCAGCATTTCCCTGGGCATGTAAAAAAGGGCCACAAGAACGAAGCACTGATGCAACCCTTCCTGCCCTCCCTCTCATGATCTACCCAAGTTCACAGAATCAGCATTGCTGTCAGATGTCCATCTAGCCTCTGTTTGAAAACCTCCAAAGAAAGAGAGCCCACCACCTCCTGAGGAAGCCTGTTCCACTGAGGAACCGCTCTAACTGTCAAGGAGTTCTTCTTAACATTTAGCCGAAACCGCTTTTGATTTAATTTCAACCCACTGGTTCTGGTCCAACCTTCTGGGGCAACAGAAAACAACTCCGTGCCATCCTCTATATGACAGCCCTTCAAGTACTTGAAGATCGTTATCATATCACCACTCAATCATCTCCTCTCCAGGCTAAACATACCCAGCTCCTTCAACCTTTCTCCAGACCCCTCACCATCTTCATTGCCCTCCTCTGGACACGTTCCAGCTTGTCTATATCCTTCTTAAATTGTGGTGCCCAAAACTGAACACAATACTCTATGTGAGGTCTAACCAGAGCAGAGTAAAGTGATACCATCACTTACCTTTGGTCCATCAAGATCAGTATTGTCTGCTCAGACTAGCAGCAGCTCTCCAGGATCTTAGGCAGAGATCTTTCATATCACCGACTGACAGATCCTTTAACTGGAAATGACAGGGATTGAACCTGGGACCTTCTGCATGCCAAGCAGATGTTCTACCACTGAGCCACAGCCTCTCCCTAAAATCTAAAGCCTTCCTCCAATCTAAGTGGCTTTTCTACTTTGCTGAGCAGAGTGGCTGGATACATGCTACAAATTGCTCTAGATACAGCTTATAGTAACTTGGAAACTGATTTAAAGTAGATTTTTAAAAACGTCATTACGTTTTCCAGGGCACTCATTTAAAGAACTAATATGGTTTATACTTCAACCCATTTTTTGTTCCCCTGTTTTAGAGAGATTTGCAACAACCTTGCGCAAGTAATTCCTCTCCAAGTTGTATCTCTTCAAGGAAGAACTTCTGAATTGCTTCAGCATCTTTTAGATCAGGTAACTGTAAAAAGAAAAAGACATTTGTCCTATCAGCCATTCAAAGGTCACGCCAATCCCTACCCACGATTTTAAATGCAGTACTGAGAAATATTTATATATATTGATAGGGAGCTCTTCATTTTATAAATCAAGAAGAAAAAGTTAATTAGAAAAAATATATTTTATGGTAAGAGTCAAATGGTTAAATATAGACAATGAGACCAAAATGCTCCAGATCATTTTGATCCGCTTATAAAAACTCAAAATTGCCACAGAAATGAACTACAACTAGCAAGACTTCATTCCCCCCTTCCCCAAAACCCCACCATAGAAATAACTCAAAGTACTTACCGGAAAAGTTGCAAACAGAGTACATTCAACCGAAGAAAGTAAAGTGTAAGAAAATTCTACATCCCATGTATTATACAGCACTGTAATAATTAAACTATGACAGAATAGTAATACCTTTGAAAGTCCTGCTCTTTCTTTGGCAAGCTTCTGTTTCTTCCTTCCTGTGGGTAGAAATACCACATACTTTCAATTTATACATTCTATAATAATCCACAGATTTGCACATAAGGACATATTGATTTTTAAATCATGCTATTTGCATCTAAAGTTGGTGGGGGGGGGGTAAGAAAACCACTGGGTGTACACTGAGAAATGTGCTATAGATGGTGGAGAAATTCCCACCCAACCAAGTAAACAAATATGACCGCTAGCACCAAGCTGTAGCTGCAAGAGGGCATGCGGGGCAAAGCCAAATTGTAATGCCACCTCTAGCAGTGCCACTGCTATCCTCAGGCCAGCTGCTGCACCACTGCTTCCTTCTTTGTCCCTGTCTTGGTGCCCAACTAGCCAGGCAGGAGTCTGGAGAAGGCTGACTGGAGGTGAAATTGAGAAAGGGAGATGGTTTGTTCAAACACCAGACAATAGCTGCCTGCTGTGACCAACCCACCGCAACACTAATCAGAACTCTCCTGGACAGCAATGAAACGTGATTGACTTATTTAAACAATTATATCCTGCCTTCCCTCCTAAAGGCAGCTTGCAATAATAGTTTAAAACATCAGTTAGAGGAAAAAATAAAATAGCAAACCCCAGATTCCCCACCACCACCACCAAAAGATGCCTGCCATTCAAACTCCCTCAAAAGCCCTGGAAAACAGGCAGGCTTTGCAGTTTCTCCTGAAGATCTCCAAGAAGGGACCCCACACGTCTTCAGGTAGCCCACTGCACAGAGTCAGGATGGAAAAGGCCCTGGACTCTGGTCGATGCCGGGCAGGGCACCCTGAGTAGTGGGACAGCCAACAGACTGCTGCCTGCTGATTGGTGCACAGGGACATATGGAAGGAGACAGTCCTTCAAACAACAGACAGTCTAGCTCCTGGAGGTAGTATATACGGGGATGAAGCCACGAAGCCCAAGCTAGTGTGAGCATAATGCCTCGACCTATAACGTCTTATCTCACGTTGTTTCTTCCCAGCAGCAACGAGGCTGCTTGTTATTGGAGTCCTTTCACTGAGTCCAAAGAAAGCACTGTGATTAAAAGCAGATTTCCTTCTCTATTATTTCCCTGCCTAAAATGGTTTAGAAGTCTTCAACTAGTTATTCCTATCTTTGCCATTTACAAAATGGTTTGTTAACATCTTTAAAGATGCAATTCTTCAAAGGTTAACTCTTCTCTAGGGTCTATGGAAATTAAATCAGTGTTTTGTTTTTGGATTTCAGGCATATAAATGCAAGCACGTGAATTAATTCAGTGTATAATGCATGGCCTATTGCTTAACTGCAGCTGGTATATTTTGAACTTGCATACTTTTAAACAAGAAAATCAACTCACACTTGGCTTTTAAGTCAGTGCACAGCAACCTACTGCACAGCAAATTTATACAATATACCATAGATGAAGTAGAGCCTTCAGCAAAGTGTAATAAAGGAGGGGGCACAGGCAGTGATTTTCGGGAAAACAGAGGAGCGTGTCCCTGTTTTCACCAGCAAAATGTCTGAGCGTATTTCATTTCAAAAAGAAAACAATCAGCATGAATTATTTTCTGTTCTTAAGACCTTTTAGAATCACAGAATCATAAAGTTGGAAGGGACCACAAGGGTCATCTAGTCCAACCCCTGCACATGTAGCTCTATCTGTTGTTGGACGGCTAGTCAGAAGCCAACTGAAACTGAATCCAACGAAGACGGAGGTCCTGTGCCTGAGTCAGAGCAGTCCAAGGTCAGGGATCCCCCTCCCGACCTTCAATGGGGTGCCATTGGTGCCAGTGCCAGAGGTTAGGAGCTTGGGAGTGCTCCGGGATACCTCCCTAATGATGGAGGCCCAGATAGCAGCCACTGCAAAGTCGGCCTTTTATCATCTACAGCTGATTAAGCAGTTGGTTCCCTTCCTTGAACGCAATGACCTAGCAACGGTGATCCATGCATTGGTCACTTCAAGACTGGATTACTGTAATGCTCTCTACATGGGGTTGTCCTTGTCCCAAATCTGGAAGCTGCAGCTGGTGCCAAATGCAGCGGGGAGGATGTTGTGTCTTCCTATGCGGGAACACATCCAGCCCACCCTAAAAACTCTGCACTGGCTACCTATAGCATACCGGATACGGTTCAAGGTGCTGGTTCTTACCTTTAAAGCCCTATATGGCCAGGGACCTGCTTCCTAAGGGACCACCTTTCCCCACATGTACCCCAGCAAGTACTAAGATCGGGCTCCCAAAATCGCCTGGTTCTTCCGGGGCCTAAAGAGGCCAGGTTGGTTACAACGAAGGCCAGGGCCTTCTCTGTGGCAGCCCCTCACTGGTGGAATGAGCTCCCAGAGGACATCAGGGCCCTGCTGGACCTCAGGGCTTGCAAGACGGAGCTCTTCCACCAGGCTTTTAAGCAGGGTGCCGCCTCGATTGTATGGCCCTGGCCAGATTACCGACTGTGCCAACAACTGTACCATTATTGGTACCGACAGTACCAACAGCGCCACCAACCAAGGTTCTATAGTTAGGTGTGAGCTTGCTGAAACCGTTCAGCTGACAGCTGATATCGGAAGATTTGCCGTCTTTTAATATAAGAATGTAGTATGATTTTATATTGATTGATAGTTTTAATGGAATTTTTAATGTATATTTATGTATGTTGTCAGCTGCCCTGAGCCTGCCGAATGGCGGGGAGGGCAGGATATAAATGTAAATATAAATAAATAAATCTGGACAAGAAGCAATTTACAGATTATTACTAATGAAAGGTTTACAATACTGACAATTTATTTATTTACATTGCTTGGATAAGCCTCTGAAAATCTTGACCAGAAAATGGCTACTATCTCAGATCCTAGGACTGGTTTACAAATTACAAAGAAGAGAAGAGATTGGATTTATACCGCACCTTTCACTCAGAGTCGCAGAGTGGCTTACAAATTCCTTTCCCTTTCCCTCCCCACAACAGACACCCTGTGAGGTAAGTGGGGCTGAGAAATCTCTTTCCGAGATTGTCCTTGAGAGAACAGCTCTGACAGAACTACAGAAGTTTCCTTCTAAGAATGGATTATATTAAAGTGCAGTCATGTTCCTGTTGTAGATGTGAAATAATGCAGAACAATAAGAGAATGTTCTGCATTTTGGATAGCTCTACATTTTATTTTTGCATTCGTCCTTATCCTGGAAGTTATTAGAGCAACGATACCAGGAGGGTTTGAGAATGCATTAGGTGAAGTAAGCAGCTACACTTCCTTCCCTTCTAATGTTATAAGTTATCAAACTGTGCACTATCTTTGCTGCTACTAGAAGTACTATAAACATGTAGGACTGTCCACAACACAATGGAAGACCCATCACCCCACTCTCTGCAAAGGCTAAACTTTGCTAAAGATTTATCTCCTCCCCTTGCAGGTACAATGTTTGTTCTAGTACCTGAATCTAAGCAACTGCAACAAACTGAAGTTTGCTTCTTGCTCAGCAATCAGGATACTAGATCAGCATTAAACTGCAGTTTAGCACCCCAGTTCCTAGTGACAAAACAAACAGCAGACATCACAGTTCATTAGAATGAAGACTTCTGAAAGCAAAAAGTCTGCAAATCTGCTCAAGAGGAGAGAAAAGAGGTCAAGTATGTGCACAACTAATGTATCCTCCCTTCTGTTAAGCCTCTGACAGTTGGGAGGAAAACATTTTAGATCCTTACACTTTAAGACTGTCATACATAAGTACTTCTCAAGTTCATATAATATAGTTTTTACCACTGCATGTAAATGTAGCAGACAGCCACAGCTTCAATGCAGTAATAAACACACTGCACACCAACATGCAAAGTGACCCTCATTCACACGCATGTTAAATGAAAGAAATGGGAGTTGGCTAGACATTCAAGTGAGAAAGCAAATCCATTATGTTAGATGGAGCAAGGGGAATAGATCAACTCTGGAACAGACAGACAACTGAGTGGTTAGAACAGAGGTCTTAAACACATTTGTTACAACGGCCAGATCTGACAAAAATGTCACTTTGCTGGGCCAGGCCATGTGTTCCATAAAACCTAATGCCAGTACCAGCGATATCAATTGTATAAATGACAGCAGCTAGTAAGCTCCAATTAGGTGTATCCTCACGGCAAGGGCTGGGAGGGGGTATAGAGGAAAACACACAGGGGCAGACTGGAGAGCCAGCAGTACAGTGCTGAGCAGATGCTCCCACACTGCTTGACTGCTGCAAACAAGGTTGTTCTGTCTGATGAAGCCACAACTGGAGAGGCTCCACCCACTCCCCTCCCTGAGCAGTCTCCTGTTCCCTCCCTTGCACCAGTTGCTCACGGGCACATAAGAGCCCTGGACAGGCCAGTTTCGGCCCCTGGGCCTTATGTTTGACATCAACGGGTTAGAATGTTGGACTAGGACCTGGGAGACCTGGGTTCAAAACTCAGCACTGTCATGGAAGCTAACTGGGTCGGTGACCTTGAACCAGTGACTCTCCCACATCCTAACTCACCTCACAATGTTGCTGTGGAGACACTAAATTAGGAGATCAGGAGAATAATGCTGCAAGCAACTTTGGGAGAACAGAAGGCTACCAATACTTCTAAAGATATAAAACAAACAGAGAAAGTGGATACTCGAGATGGGATCTTTCATTTATGCCCCCTGTTTATAGTATTCACCCGCAAAAGAAGAAAAGGGAACCTTTGGATCAGGCACCTCATTTTGGTCTTGAAAAGGCTCACGAAGGAGAGAGAATCAAAGCCACGATAGCACGGACGCGGCTTCCCTGCCCTACTACGACACTCTGTCCCCTCCGCAGTGGCGGTGAAAAAGGAAAAGACGGCTGTCACGTGCCGGAAAAATCCAGCCACGCCGGTCAAACAGGGGCGCGGGGAGAGCCAGACGGAAAGGAGGAGATCCAGTTAGAAGCTCGGCCACGAGGGCAGCAACCAAGCGACTCACGTTCCCGCAGCCGGTTCTTGAAATTGGGGTCGCTCCTCCTCTTGCGGTCGAAGTAGATGCAGTAGCCGATGAAAAGGGCCCCGCAAAAGCCTGCGGCTATGGCGCCCGTTCTACCCACCATCATCCTGCTTCCACTCCGCATGCGGGGCGACCGCCGCTCTCCAGCCCGCCTCGCTTCGCAGGCACCTTGGAGCGGGCGCAGCAGAAAAGGACCCCGCCCACACTTGTTACGTCATCCGCCCGCGACAGCAAACGAATGTTTTTGGCCCGAAGCTAGCGCCCAAACGGGGGGGGACCCCAGAATCATAGTGCGCACGCGTCAACTCGGCGCCTTGCTTACCTGCATCGCGCATGTGCTAGCAAAGCTTTTCGCCTCTTTTTGCCCCCTCCGTTCACGAACAGGGGTGGGGGTCGGGTCACGTCGGCTCTGAAAATAGTACTAGCAGAACAGGCCTTTACCAAGACCCATTGAAGTCGCGAAGAAGAGGCATCTGCAGCTAAGACCCTTCATGGGGCTGGTGTTCGAACAAATTGTAAATACGTGAAAGTGGCATCGCGATCATGGAATAGGAGGAGCCAGAGTCACGGTCTCAGCCAATGTTCCCGCTAAGCTGTGGAGTCTTGTGAGCAAAAATTCTACTTTGTGAGCTACTGGCATTAAAGTTGTGAGCGAGCAGTTTGGCTGCTGCATAAATTACTTTGCACTGGAGCCACCCTTCCTGAGCTAAGGCAAAAATGTGTGAGCTGGAGGCTAAAAAACTGTGAGCTAGCTCACACGAATTCAGCTTAGAGGGAACACTGGTCTCAGCCTCACCTAGGCCAGACTTGCGGGCAGATGACCAAGATGAAGGGAGTCAATAAGTAGAAATTAAGCATCTTAAGATGTACTGTATCGCGGAAGTAGCCAGCACAGGAAGTTTAAAGCTCTTCTTGGGGAAAAAGCTCATCCTTGAAGATCATGACTCTTGAAACTAGCACATTCTAGCATGGGTCAATAGGACACATCTGTATAGTTGATTGTAAAGGATTTTGTACTGCAAAAAGAATTTCATAGTAAACTTCTGTCTAATACTCTCCCAACCTAGTCAGGGGCTGAAGTAGTACTGTGTGCATACATTCAGTTTAGACAATAGATAACTAAGGGATAGGTTTGCCAGCTCTGGGTTGGGAAATATCTGGAGATTTTTGGGGTGGAACCTGAGGAAGGTGGGGTTTGGGGAGGGGAGGGACCTTCCCTGGGTATAACAGCATAGAGGCCACCCTCCGAAGCTGTTATTTCCTCCAGGGGAGATCTTGATTGTCTGGAGATCAATTGTAACAGCAGGAGATCTCCAGCTGCCACCTGGAGGCTGGCAACCCTACTAGGGGGGAGGAGGTTTATAAAATTATGCATAGGTGTTACATCTTGTAAATAATAACTCCGCATTAGTCTTCGTCAATCTTTATTGCTCTCAGTCACACAAGTATAACACATCGCACTCCCACTTCCTTTTTTTGTTGTTCAGTCGCACAGTCGAGTCCGACTCTTCGCGACCCCATGGATCATCTCCCGCCAGGCCCTCCTGTCTTCCCCCGTCCTCTGAAGTTGGCTCAATTTCATGTTCGTTGCATCGATGACACTGTTCAACCATCTCATCCTTTGCCGTCCCTGTCTTCTTTGACCTTCAATCTTTCCCAGCATCGGGGTCTTCTCCAGTGAGTGCTCCCTTCTCATTTGGTGGCCAAAGTATTTGAGCTTCAGTTTCATTATTTGGCCTTCCAGGGAACAGTCAGGGTTGATTTCTTTTAGGATTGACTTATTTGATCTTCTTGCAGTCCAAGGGACTCTCAAGAGTCTTTTCCAGCACCATAGTTCAAAAGAATCTATTCTTCGGCGCTTGGCCTTCCTTATAGTCCAACTCTCGCAGCCATACATGACTACTGGGAATACCATTGCTTTGACCATGCGGTCCACTTTGACCACTTCCTACCCCTAATTTATATACAATCCTCTTAAAAAAACATACACTACATCTCCCCCTTTTCTCAATCCATAACATACTACATCTCCCCCTTTTCTCAATCCATAACATACTACATCTCCCCCTTTTCTCAATCCATAACATTGTCCTTCAGACAGGTGGTTGTCTTGTTCTTTCTTTCCTCTCCATTGCTACAGATGAGGGTACCTCTTGGGATGATGATAATGGTGATAATAATGTCTCTCGAGACGTATCTGAAGGTCCGAACTGACGACTTAGAGTGGTTCCCTCATGAACAGGCCCAACATCATTTTGAGTCACTGGTAACAAAGGGAGATAATTTAATTCACTCCCACTAGAATACACAGGTACCAAATAAGCATTCTATACACGACCATCTGATAATCTATAAGTATATGGTCCTTTCCACAATCTTAAGAGGTGAAGTAAACTTATGTTCCCCCTTTTGCAAAATCCCAGGTCTTCTTACTCTTAACAAATGAACCACATTCAAATTTAACATCCTTAGCATCCCTACATTTATCTGCATAAGCCTTACACTTCTTTTGCTTCTGAGCCACTCTTTTCCTCAATTCAGAATCTAACGGTACATCAATCCTTGCTTTTAAGATTCCAGTAACATTTAACTTAGTACCCATCTCACTGGTGATCTGTGCATTGTAGCATGCCTTGTTGCCCTATATGCTTGCAACATTCAGTCATAAAAGCAATCCATGCTTTTCCTTCCAATTTAGCTGTTTGCAAGCTATCTTTCAAACTTCTATTAAACCACTCAATTTCTCCACTAGCTTGTGGATAATACACCAATTATATGTATAATATTTTGTTCCACAAGAAAAGTTTCAAATTCCAAAGAAGTAAATTGGGCACCAATATCAGAAATCAACTCTTTAGGATCCCCTTCCCTACTGAAAACTACAGCCAAAAGCTTAATCACAGCAGCATAAGAACATAAGACACGCCAATGTTGGATCAGGCCAAAGTCCCATCTAGTCCAACACTCTGCCACACAGTGGCCAAAAATACCAGGTGCCATCTGGAGGTCCAGCAGTAGGCCAGGACACTACAAGCCCTCCCACTGTTGCCCCCCCCCCCAAGCACCAAGAATACAGTTCATCACTTGCCCCAGACTGAGAGTTCCTATCTATACCTTGTGGCTAATAGCCACTGATGGACCTCTGCTCCGTATGTTTATCTAATTTCCTCTTGAAGCCACCCATGCTTGTAGCCGCCATCACCTCCTGTGGCAGTGAATTCCATGTGTTAATCACGTCCCGTCAGTGAACCAGTCTCCTGCCTAAAGTTTTGGCCACCTGTTAGCACAGCCTCTAGAAAACCTCACCTTCTTCAAAGCACAACATTACTAGGTCCTAAAATGTTTGCCAAAGTAAATTTAGCCAAGATCGAGTCAGAGCAGACAGCACACATCTGGAAAGGAGGACCCTGGTAACAGGAATTCACATAATAGAAACAGTTACAACTGTGCAAAGCAGAAAACAAACAAAATTCAGGCAATGGAGGGATGCAGAGATTTCCATTGATTCCTCCTGTCTACTGCAGCCCATTGAGTCCCCCCTCCACCAATTTTGGGTCCTGGGAGTCAGCAGCATCTCAGATACAGCGCAGAGGGCAAAGGTGTAGTCTGCAGTGGGACAGGGCAAAAACTGCCATCACCTTTCGAAACAAAGTTTTCGGAATGTGTGGTTAGATACAGGCCGTACTGGCTTCAATCTACAGGACTCTACTGTATGTTTGGAAATACATTCATAATGCCAGAAAGGGGAAAGATGAAAGAATATTTTTAATTAGCAGGAACAAGTCTTATAAAAAGCAGATTACTTCTGGTTAGCAGATCTTCTATATAGAGCTAAGCCAGGAAGAACTTGCAGGAGTTGAGGGTTGTCTGTGGCCATCAAGGAAAAAAATAAATGACTAACAGATATGTAGGGAAAATGGGAAAGTAACATTTTTGTGGTTACTAACTCTTGTTGAGCTCTCTTAATTTAACTACAATTTATACTGTAGTCACATGCATCAATCCATCCAACCCTCTAAACTACAATTGACATATGTAAGAATTTCAACAGAATGCCTATGAAATAACTTTTATTTAAAATACACACTTTGAAACTGGCAGCATAACAATTTCATTTGTAATTTTTAAGTTTTTTCTTTGCAATATTTGTTGATCTTGGTTTTTTCCTCTTTTTCACTGGATCAGCTTTTTCACCAACAAAAGTATCACTGGAACACCTTTTTGCATTGTTCCGTGGGGCAGCTTTTTTATTTTTAAAGCTGACCAAGTTCTTTACATTCTTTTCTGAGTTTTTCTGTTGTACTTTTTCTCTTTCGGTACAGCGTTTCACTCTGAGCTTTCTTCCTTTTAGCTCAGAGTTGTTTAGCTTCAGGGCGAGGTGCACAGCATCTGTATCCTTCAAGGAAAAATATTTGATAAGCTTATGTGCATAGTAAACAAAAGAATGCTTAATTTCTATTTTAGCCATTCTTGTTTAACAAACTACAGCACTTGACATTGCAATATTTATTCTGCAACTGATATATAAGTGGCCTGAAAGGGCCATCGCAACTGTGGACTTAAAAGACTGTAACTGTGTTCAGGATTGCACGGTAAAGCTATTTTTACCTTTGGGTATTTGCCTGCTATAGAAAAAGTGCATTATTTTTTCTCCAGGGGAACCATGTGATGTCCTTGCTTATTGGGGAGACGGTTTTACCTTTAAAAAACTCTGTGTGTACCTAAACTTGGTAGATTTCTGCTGCCACCAGGAATTAAAATTCCAAATCTCTCTCTCTTTTGGTAGAATGACCTAGGGTCTGGGCACTTCAGAGGACTATGTGGCCCTGAGGAAGGCCTATTCTGATTTCTGGGATAAGTTTAAACAAAAAATGATTTATTTAATAAAGAACAAAATAGGTTTCTGGTTATTTTGAACTGTTGCTGATGAAAGGAACTCGTAAATATAACTGGCAAAGCTTGGTGTCACAAACAGTTTCTTAAACTCCCCAAACTCCACTCTGACAGGCGTAGACACAGTCTAATCTCTCACTCTCTCATCTATATAGCCACACAGGCTGAACTCTTTGCCTTATTCACACAGACTAAACGGTTTGTCTTATTCACACAGAATAGACTCAAAAACTCCCATAGTCACAGTGACTATGCTCTCTCTTCAAACTTCACACACAAAATCCCTCTCAAAGACACCTCCCACACTCTCAGTCATCCGCCAATCACCTCACACTTGTCTCCCTCTATCACTCTCCTTACATTACTGCAGTCAAACTAAACATTTAAAGAAACACACACCAAAAATGGAATCATTACAAACCAGTCACCTGGAGATCAGTTGTAATAGCAGGAAATCTCCAGCCACTACCTGGGGGTTGGCAGCTCTAGCATGCAGATAGGCTGGCACAAAAGTTTAGGACATTAGCATAAACCTAGTTTGATGTATGACAGTTAAACATACTTCAATAGTACCTCCTAGTAAAGGTGAGGTCTATATATGAATGAATGTTTTTAAATTTATTTTTAGACTTGTATCTGTGCAAAACTGAAGCAAAAGAGATTAGGAAAAGATGGCAAGAATACACCGAAGAACTATACAAGAAGGACCTCAATGCCCTTGACAACCATGGCGGTGTGATCACTGACCTCGAGCCAGACACCCTGGAGTGCGAAGTCAAATGGGCCTTAGAAAGCATTACTAACAACAAATCTAGCAGAGGTTATGGTATCCCAGCTGAGCTATTCAAAGTCTTTAAAATGATGCTGTTAAAGTGCTGCACTCAATTTGCCAGCAAATTTGGAAAACGCAACAGTGGCCACAGCATTGGAAAAGGTCAGTTTACATTCCAATCCCAAAGAAGGGCAACCATGGAATGTTCAAACTATTGCACAATTGCACTCATTTCACATGCTAGCAAGGTCATGCTCAAGATCCTACAAGCTAGGCTTCAGTAGTACGTGGATAGAGAACTGCCAGAAGTACAAGATGGGTTTTGAAGAGTTAGAGGAACTAGAGATCAAATTGCCAACATTCACTGGATTATCCAATTTTTTTTTAGTATATGTGCTGCCGATTATGGAGAAAGCAAGGGAGTACCAGAAAAATATTTACTTCTGCTTCATTGACTATGCTAAAGCCTTTAATTGTGTGGATCACAACAAACTGCGGCAAGTCCTTAAAGAGATGGGAGTACCAGACCACCTCACATGTCTCCTGAGAAACCTGTATAAGGGTCAGGAAGTGACAGTTAGAACCGGATATGGAACAACTGATTGGTTTAGCATAGGAAAAGGAGTACGACAAGGATGTATATTGTCACCCTGCTTATTTAACTTATATGCAGAGTACATCATGTGAAATGCCAGCCTGGATGAATCACAAGCCAGAATTAAGATTGCCGGGAAAAACATCAACAACTTCAGATATGCAGATGATACATTCTAATGGCAGAAAGTGAAGAGGACCTGAAGAGCCTCTTGCTGAGGGTCAAAGAGGAGCGTGCAAAAGTTGGCTTGAAACTCAACTCAACAACAAAAAACCGAAGATCATGGCATCCGGCCCCATCGCTCCTTGGCAAATAGAAGGGGAAGTCGTGGAAGTAGTGACAAGACTTCACGTTCCTGGGATCCAAGATCACTGCAGATGGTGACTGCAGTCATGAAATTAAAAGACACCTGCTCCTTGGGAGGAAAGTTATGGTAAACCTAGACAGCATAATAAAAAGTAGAGACATCACCCTGCCAACAAACGTTCGTATTGTCAAAGCAATGGTATTCCCAGTAGTAATGTATGGCTGTGAGAGTTGGACCATAAGAAAGGCTGAGCACCGAAAAATAGATGCTTTTGAATTATGGTGCTGGAGAAGACTCTTAAGAGTCCCTTGGACTGCAAGGAGATCAAATCAGTCAATCCTAAAAGAAATCAACCCTGACTGTTCCCTGGAAGGCCAGATACTGAAGCTGAAGCTCAAATACTTTGGCCACCAAATGAGAAGGGAGCACTCACTGGAGAGGACCCTGATGCTGGGAAAGATTGAAGGTCAAAGAAGACGGGGATGACAAAGGATGAGATGGTTAGACAGTGTTATCGATGCAAGAAACATGAAGTTGAACAAACTCCAGAGGATGACAGAGGACAGGAGGGTCTGGAGTGGTCCATGGGGTCGTGAAGAGTTGGACTCGACTGTGCAACTGAACAACAACAACAAAATCCTACCCCTTCCCAGGGTCACAGGGTTCAGGGCAGCTCATAACATTCAATCAAACAATCTATAAATAGAGATAAAACATACTAACAAAAAATTAAATTACAATCCATAAAATAGCGCCCTAGCTCAAGCATCAGAATAAAACATGAGCACTTGGCACCCAACAACCAACGTCCCAGACTGCTGTCAAAAACAGGCAGCGCTGCTAATGGGTGGCAGAAAACTGGCTTCAACCATCCTCAACAGAAACCCTGGGAGAACAACGCTGTCCTACAGGCCCCACAGAATCTAGAAAGATCCCACAGGGTCCAGATGTAATCTAGCACAGAGCTCTACCAGGAAGGACCACTATTGAAAAAGCTCTTGCCCTTGTTCCACTCAGGCCTCCAGCCCTCCAAACCCATTTCAGGCCTCCAGCCCTCCAAACCCAACTCTTAGAATCAGGTCTTGTGCTACCTGATACAACCCCAAAATGAGGAAGAAGCATCAATCAGGGAGCTGACAGTCCCAAAAGTCATGCAATAATCTGCTGTGGATTATGGTCCAACGGACTGTGTGTCAAGGACATTTTCACACAGGAAACTAAATGTTTCTTAAAAGGTATTGCATGGAGGTATTCACCTTACAGTTGCAGGAGCAGAAGGTGTTTGCAGTGGTGCATTTCCCCCCCTTCCCACAGAGGACTGCAGTGAGACGGGGAAGACTGAGAAAGATCTGCTGCAGTGAATACCTATCATGCATACCAACTCTCCATACTAAAGTAATTTCTAAAATAGCTGAAAGGGTGCTATGTTCAAAGTTATTTTAGTATAGTGCATTATGATTTCGGTGCAACTCCTTCTATGAAGATAGATCCAGGTGGTCAGCCGTGTTGGTCTGAAGCAGTAGAACAAATTTAGAGTCCAGTGGCACCTTTAAGACCAACAAAGTTTTAATTCAAAGTATGAACTTCCGTGTGCATGTACTCTTTTTCAAATACATCGAAACGGTAGGTAAGGTTTAAAACTTACAGACAGGGGCTGAACAGCAAATTAACTTGTAACATGAAGATGTGCAAGATAAAACCATGAACTATGAAGGATATTCAGTTACACCTAAAAAGAGTCTTTGATAGTATATTGAAATAAAAGAAACCAGGTTTTTGTGTATCTATGAGGTGCTCTCTCTCTCATGATTGTACTATATGCAGTGGAGAACAAAGAGATCCCCAGATTTGTAAATTACATACTGAATATTTTTATCACAGCTATGCAACAGATGTTAACATACCTCAAACAGAACATAACCAAATCCTTTGCCAGTGCCAGTGTTCCGGTCTCTCACAATGCGCACACCCTTTACAGTTCCACACTCAGAGAAATGGTCTCTCACAGTATCATCATCAATATCTGTAACCAAAGAGTTAAAAAAGCATCCAGGTGCAGAAATATAATTCTTTTAGATGTATGATCAAAATAATGAAAATGGTCATTTACAATTTAAATGGAAGAAATTTCCACTTACTTGCAATGGCTACTTCACTTTTGCAAGGGTATATATTTCATATGAATGTAAGAACATAAGAGAAGCCATGTTGGATCAGGCCAGTGGCCCATCCAGTCCAACATTCTGTGTCACACAGTGTCTAAAACCCAGGTCCCATCACCAGTGAGGCCAGTACTTTCTTGGTAAATTATCACAATACATACATAATGAATACATAACACAATACATAATGAAAATCATCTGACAGTTTGTAATGCAATGCAAATATTTCTTGACAAATATGGCTGTTCAGCTTATTAAAAGTACACAGCTTATCAGCATTTTAGAAACTGAATCCACTCATCGGCAAAGAACCACAAATGAAACTAAATTTCATAAGGCCCTGTGGAATAACAATTTTAATGATAAGATTAGTCTACAGTCACACAACAGGGTTGAATATCCACCTTTTACTTACCATAGGGGAGATTTCCAACAAATATAGACCTCTTATTATCATGCTGCAAAGCAAGTAAACAAGGAGAACTGTGTCAGAAGCCTAAAGCAGCAGCTACCAAAAAAAAAAAAAAAAGATTTTCCCAACAATGTTTCAGCTACTTACAGAAGTGGATTCTGAAGCAAGGTCAACTCTGATGTGGAATCCATCAGCAAATTCAGTTCCATTACTATTGCAGCCACAAGAGGTAAAACATCATCAGAAATAATCAATTGCTATCATGTATAGTTTTACGCATTGAAATATTTCAGGAGTTTCTTTAAGATTTATATGCTTTCAATTTTAAGGTATGTATAATAAGATTATCAAATGTATTCTGTTGTAAAACAATTCTTTTACCTAAATTTTTATTTTTGTTTCAAAATCTACCTATTGATATCCCAACTAAAGGTTTCAAGGTGTGGAAAACTAGTCTTGTAAAATTCCTTTGGGCTAACAAGAAACCTCGTATAAAGTTATCACTTTTAAATAAAACAGTTAAGGCTGGAGGACTAGGTTTGCCATCCTTTGAACAATATTATTTAGCAGCCTAATTAAAAACAATTTTTAATTATGTCAACCCAAATTGTGAAAAAACATGGGTTCGCATAGAGGGAGCATGTTTATTACCAGATAAACTACATGAAGCGCTTTGGAATACACCAAAAACAAAATCAGCTTAAATGGAGACAATAAATTCTTAAATTTTACACTGAAATTGTGGGATAAATATAGAAATATATTGGCACCGGGCACTTCTCTAGTAATGCCCTTTTTAGGTCAGCATTGGTTTAAACATACTTCAGATTTCCCTAATCTAAGAGCTAAAAATATCTTTAAAATAGGAGATTTGATCATAAATGGACAACTAAGAACTCACAAACAGCTTGAACAGAAACACAAGGTTAAACTTAATTGGTTTCAATATCAACAACTAAGGCATATGTTTAGTGAGCTAAATAAGGCATCAGATTTTGAAATACCATTAATTCAATTTGAAAAGGTAATACAAATGAACATACATAATTTTAAAGGACTCATAACTATAATATACAAATTACTTAATGACAAACTACGGAAACAAAAATCCTCTGTTCAAATGACATGGGGAAAAGAGTGTATAGGCCCACTTAATGATTAGCAATGGAACAACATTTGGAGCTCCTTTTCTTTTAAAACTAATAACCTGGTAGTAAAAATACAATCTTTTAAAATATATGCCCGGTGGTACTTAACACCTAATCGCTTATTCCTATGTAAATTTAAAGCAAACCCGAAATACTGGAAGAGCTGTGGACAAAAGAGAACTTTTCTACATTGTTGGTGAGCTTGTCCTAAGATATCTAAGTTTTGGAAAGATATTCTTACTGAAATTTCTAAGATGATTAGCCATCCCATCCCAAATACACCAAAGTCAGTACTCCTTAACCACTGGCCGTCTTTAAAGTTAACCAAACAAACATCAGAATTCATATCACTACTACTTTCGGCCGCAAAATCCTTAATAGCTTTAAATTGGAATCAAACCAAAATACCTACTATGAATCAGTGGGCTTCTAAATGCTGGAACATAGCAGTAGCAGATTAAGTTAGCAACTCAATTAACAGTGGCACAAATACCGACAAAACCAAACAATTTTCTTGAGAAATGGTTCCCTTATTTTGATTATGTCTCTTCTAGCCCTAAGGTGTCTTGATTTAAATCCCGAATAAATATTTGAACTTTGTTTTCTATTATTAGTATATGATACTGGATTGAAGAAAGTAAGAAGTATTGTAGAAAATACTTAGACTCCTCTTTTCATATTGTGTAAAGTTCTGGAAAAGCTGTGGAATGTTAAATATACATCACGTTGATGTTTTATTTGTATTTTGTTTATAAATTGTATATTTTGGCATTACTATTTTTAATAACTTGGTTGTGTTGTTTTTTGGATTGGTTAAAATGTATTCTGTTGCACTAGATTTTATGGAATGACTGCTAATTTTTATAAAGATTACCGTTTTAAGGCGTTAACAGCTGCACATTCTTCCTTGAAGACAACATAAGCATTCATGTACTTCCTATTAGGATGCACCTTTCGTCTAAAAAAAAATACAGTAATCTGTTTTTAATTGAAAATTAAGCCTTACATTTACACTTTTTGTAAGCAAGACACAAAAGGCTATACAATTCATATCATAGTCTTCAACAAGGTTATCTGGCCATAAGTTCTATCAATTCAATAATTAGACTAGAACAAGGGAAACCTAGGTTCAAATCCACACTTTCCCATAGCTCACAGAGTGGTCACTACCTTTCAGCCCAACTTACCACACAGTACTATTGTGGTGTGACACAGTCACATAAAGCTGCCTTATAACCAGACCCCTGGCCAATCCAGTGTGTACTCTGACTGACAGCTACTCTCCATAGTCTCAGATGGTCTTTCAGGGTCTTTCACTTGGAGCCTTCTAACTGGAAGTGCCAAGGACTGAACCTGGGATTCCATCAATGTAAAGGAGATGCTCTGGTACTGAGCCACAGCATTTCCCAAGGGCCGTGTACACAACCCTAAACTTCTTGGGGGGGAAGGATGGTATTAAAAATCTATTTTTTAAAAAATGCTTCCTGGAAGGTATACCAAGAACTGTTTTCAAAATGCTCAGTCCTACACTTTTCTAAGCAAAGCCACCTCAGATCACATAGGATCAGTACCTCCAGCTGTTTCTGCATCAGAACCTTCAACCAGCCCCAGCACAACTGTGTTGCACCAAAAAGGAGAGAACCCTGCCCTTGGTAAATAATCCAAAAAGAGTCCCTATATGCAACACAAAATCACAAACACTGAGAATGGGACGAGAAGTACTTTCAACCTTTTCATTTGTTGTGCTTCAAGAGCTATTGCACAAATAAACTACTTACCTCTGTATCAGTTATACTGACTTGCAGAATTGTAAACTGCAGAATTGTAAACTTGTAAAGCAAGGTTTAGAATAAATGAGAGGCCACTTGATCTTTACCATGCTTTAACTGGTCAAGCAAGTTTTTTGGGGGCTGCATATTATAAAACTTATTTTGAAAATACTGAAAAATGAAACACAGAACTTGAAAGACGTACTTTATGGCTGCCAGTTTTTTGGACAACGTATCCTCTGCTGGAATCTTAAAGAAAAACAAAAGAGCATTAATTAGTGGGTATTATTCAGCTTCAGGATGTCACATTATGAACATCTGAGAACATTATGCTCAGTGCAGCAGAGGCTGCTGGTAGTTCCAAATCTAGGGAGGTGAGGACTGTTTCTGCCCAAACCTGGGCTCACTCATGGCACCCCCAGCCTCAGCTGTTTGTTGGCCACAATAATACTCGTTTCTTTCATTCTATCTATTGCTAATGCAATGGTTTTAATAACTCTTTGTTAGTTTGTTGTACTAAGAGTGTGCATGAAAACCACTTTGAATGATTAATACCTTTCAGAAAAGCAGAATATAAATATTTAAATATGGGGTAGAAAGTTATTACAAATGAGAGAACTGGGTCAGTGATGGTTCCAGCTATATGCTAGTATGCAATTAATGAGCTGCGGTCGCTCAAGTGGTTAAGACGCTAAACTGCAGGCTGTGGAAGGTCGGTAGTTCAGCAGTTTGAGACCCGAGTGTGCCGCATGATGGAGTGAGCTCCCGTCTCTAGTTCCAGCTCCTGCCAACCTAGCAGTTCGAAAGCAAGAAATTGCAAGTAGATAAATAGGTACCACTTCAGTGGGAAGGTAACAGTGTTCCGTGCGCCTTGGTGTTTAGTCACTTTGGCCACATGACCACGGAAATGTCTTCGGACAGCGCTGGCTCTTCGGCTTTGAAATGGAGATGAGCACCGCAACCCTAGAGTCGGATTCGACTGGCTTTCAAGCAAGGGAACCTTTATCTTTACCTAATTAATGAGCAAAATAATTATTTGCAAATAGATGAGAAAACAGAGGTGTTCATTAAGCCAATCCCTCAGACTGTGCAGCTAGGTTAGGCCTTCAAAACTGATGCCATTAAATCAGTAAAAATTGGCAGCATTTCTATACCACTAGGTGGATATTCCTGTGCAATGTCTTGTCAGAGGAGTGGGAGAGATGGTTTTGTAATTCCTTGACATTTAGAGAGAGGAGAAACTTCATCACAAAACCAAAGCAGTCATCATAATATGGACTCTTTTCCATGGAGTACTGTATCAAGGCCAAAGTGTTGCATTTGGACTACAACTACAGATTTTTACCTCAAAACTCTGTGGAAACCATCACAATACCATATAGTTCTGAGAGGGAAAGCAAATAGGGAAGTAGTGAGATGCTGTTCACATTGATCAAAAATAATGGAGATACCATACACCTCTGCTGTTAGTTTACAGAGGGAAGTGAATCATGACATAACAGACCCCTGCCCTGTATATGGAAAGATAAAGAAGGCAAATGTGTGTGTCTTCTGTTGTAATTCTGTATGAAGCTAATGTCGATACAGCAACAATTTGTTTGCAGAATGACCCTAGCAGAAAAGCACCCCATGTCTTCTAAGCCCCATGGGATACAACAGACTTCCTATCCCTACTCAAGCTCTTTGGCAGGTACAGAAGACCTGGAGGAGAGCGGCCAGCGGCAGCCACAAATCATGCCTTGACTAGTAAGCCAGGCCAGAATTTGTAGGTTCAGGGCTAGGTTTTTATTTACTTTTTATCGGAAAGATTTACATCATGACTTCCGCCTGCTTCTCTCCTGCTGTCTCATTTATCCCAGTCCTTGTTCTCCACCCTCCCATCCATTTGCCTCATGAATGGGATACTGCCCATACTGTCTTTTGTGACCCTTTCAAGCTGGACCAGTTAGTGAATAAGAGAATAAACAAAGGAGAAGAAAAAAGAAAGGAAAAAATTATCAGTAATAGTTCAATGGAGGCACATTCATCAGTCCCAGGCAAGCAGACAAATTGTACCTGGTAGGTTCATAGAGTATTAGGGACAATTCATTTGATCAGGTTCGTCATATATGATCAAGCAAACTTGTGCATGAACAGTTCTGAGTTGTTTGGAGAATGCATATTTAAAGCACCACAGCTAAACCTATTTGTAGCACCTTGCAGAGGCATAGCAGCACTACTGAACCGAATCTCTTATATGTTAAAACGCATTCAGCAGCTGGTAGAATTATCCATGGCTCCCAAACTTGTGCCGATTGTCACACCACCACGTCTATCCATCAGCTCTTATGAATGAGCAGCAAAGTAAAATAAAATTTCATAGAATTCCTACATTATTATAATTCATCAATGTACTTAAGAGTTTTTACCTGTAGCACTTTTTTAAAAAATATATAAACGTTTCATTTAAAATCCAATGTGTAATAACAGCATTCAAAAGAGTTACTGCTCACACATGAAGAGCAGATGGAATCCCCAAACGATCAGTTTCCAAACGGCTGTCCCTTGCATACTATCCTACACCTTTCAGGAGGCTCCCCTGACAGTCAGAAACACTTCTTTTGTAGGACAAAAGGATAGCAAGAAAAGGAGGTGGTGGAAAAGACCTGTTCCATTTTTTTTTCTCCCTCTCCCTTAATACTAAAACTCTGGGGCAACCAATGAAACTGATAGGAAGTATATTCAGAACAGACAACAGAAAGTATCTCACACAATGCAGGACGGGTTTGTCAATGGCTAACTGTTCCATGTCCTGAGGCAGTAAACCTCTCAGTATCAGTGGTTGGGGCTGGGGCAACAACAGGGAAAGGTTTTGGCATCTGTGCTATACTTGTGGGCCTTCTGAAGAAACAGGATGCTTGACCAGATGGACCATTGGTCTGATCCAGCAGGGCTCTTCTTACGTCCAAAGATGAATACTTTCCAGTAACTTTTATTAGCATACTTGAATATTTACCACAATTGATGCTACCATTTAGCATACCCAGCACTAAGCTAATTTTCCACCCCTTCCTGAGAAACTGCCATGATCAACTAACCCTTGTTTGGGGCAGTTCAACTTTACGAAGACCATGGGTTGCACTCTACCCCTATGCCTACCTAAAAGACAGCATATTGCCAAGATGCAAGACTCTATGGTGTCAAGGGTGCCTTGCAGTGATGGAATATGCCAGCCTTAGTTATGTGCAGTGGTAGTCTACAAACCCTACCGCATGCAGGTAAGAGCTGAAGGAACTGCTGTTATCCTGCAGGTGCGCTTCTATCATGGCCTATAGCAGGGTTCCCCAAAATTTTTGAACCCATGGGCACCTTTAGAATTTTGAGGTCGGGTGGCATCTGCCACTACAAAATGGCTGCCACAGGAGGTGAAGCCAAGCACATATACACAAGAGGAAGGGAGACGTGGAATGTAAGCATACACAAAAGAAGCCGGGGGGGGGGGGGAGTTGTATCATGCACACAAAAAACGACCAATAGAGGAAAAGAAAATAACAGAGACACACACAGAGGACAACCAGGAAGAGAAGAGGGTACTCTACTGCTCCCTACACCCCACCACCTCACAGCTGAACCAAAAGGTCCTGTTTACAGGATCATGGATCATTCTCCAGTAAGCAGTGGGGAGGATCCAAATGAAAAGTACCTTTACCTGTATGAAGGCAGAAAGTCACTGGTTCTGCCTTCACAATGGCCCTACCTACTTTCCCGAACCACTTGGTGAATGTGCCTGCAGGTGTCATGTTGGAGGTCCCTGGTCTAAAGATTGCAGGTCCTCTCTGCGTTAACACTCATGCAGCCATATAAAATAACAAACATTAACGGTTATATCATATACGTACCAAACAGCGGAAGCGCACTGATTCAATTCGTCCATATTCTTTGAAGAATGCCTTCAGCATCTAAATCCAAGCAAATTTGATCTATTCAGTCAGTACAAACAAGAGCAACAACTATTCCCACACACACACAGAGTGAGGTCATCTTCAGGATACTGTTTTTAATTCTGTTCTTATTATAACCAAATACAAGAACCCCCAGTAACTTGCCATGGGTTGGATCAACCAGAATATTTATGCAGACAGAAGGATTTCTATCAACAGGGTGTAACATTATAACTTCCCTCTCCAGCCCAGAATATACTTCAAATGCTGTTCCTGGGAGTGCTCTGTTTCCCAGAAGCACCACTGGTGTGGGGATTTTTGGCTGCAGCAGGAGGTGAGACACAAGCAAGCTGCATTCCACAGATGAAAATCCTTCTGCCTATGGAAATGCTCTGGTTGATCCAAGACACGATCGGCTATTGAAAACATAAGAACATAAGAAGAGCCCTGCTAGATCAGTCCAGTGGCCCAACTATTCCAGTATCCTGTCTCACACAGTGGTCAACCAGTTCCTCTGGAGCTCCAACAATAGGTTGCAGAGGCTGAGCTATATGAAAAATAAAAATGCAATTGGCGAACGTGTCTTCTCTGACACTGAAAGAAAAATTTGTGATGCTTAAGCTGATAAAGTCAACAGTAAAAAAAAATCATATCTAAATATGTTCAATATACTTTTATTCATTAAAATGTTTATATCCTTCCTTTTCTTGTGGCTCAAGTAAGAATATTGGCATCCTGCTCTTAAGATTAATATTTATTTACTAAGCTATACGCCACCTTTCTACCCTCATCAAGGCCTGCAAGGCAGCTAACAAATCAAAAACATATATAATAAAAACACATCTTAAACATTAAAACCAAATCAAAATATATCATAAAACAATTAAAACCAAAGCTAAAATACCCATACAAGAACATAAAACCAACAATTAAAACAATGAAAGAAGGAGGGATCACTGAGGGAAAACCACATGAAACAAAACTCTTCACTCTCCAGCAGAAGACGGCAACAGAAGGGGACAGGCAAGTCTCCCTGGGGAGAGAGTTCCAGAGCTGTGGTGCCATGACCCAGAAGGTGCTTTCCTGGGTTGCCATCCATCTAATCTCAGAAGGGGGGCACCCGAAGCAGGGTCTCTGAAGATGACTGTAGTGGTCAGATACATTCATAAATCCATCAGGTATACTGGTCCCAAGCCATATAAGGGTTTAAAGGTCAACAGGAGCACCTTGAATTGTGCTGGGAAACAGTTGGGAGCCACTGTAGAATATGATCCCTACAACCCATTCCAGTCATAAGAACTTAAGAGATGCCAGTGTTGGATCAGGCCAATGGCCCATCCAGTCCAACACTCTTGTCACACAGTGGCCAAAAATACCAGGTGATATCAGAAGGTCCAGCAGTGGGGCCAAGACCCTAGGAGCCCTCACACTATTGACCACCACCACCCCCAAGCACCAAAAATACAGATCATCACTTGCCCCGGAGACCCTACCTATACCTTGTGGCTAATAGCCACCGATGGACCTCTGCTCCATATGCTTATCTAATTCCCTCTTGAAGCTGTCCATGCTTGTAGCCGCCACCACCTCCTGTGGCAGTGAATTCCATGTGTTAACATCCTGGCTGCAGCATTCTGCACCAATTTAAGTTTCTGAACACTTTTCAAGGGCAGCCCTATGTAGAGTGCATTGCAGTAATCTAATCTAGTTGTAACTAGGGCATGCACCACAGTGGCCCGATCTTTTGACCAGGAAAGGCCACAACTCTTAAGCACATTTCATTCAAACAAACCCTAGTGATATTAATGGAACCCATTTCATCATTTGTGTGCATCAGAGATCACTGGCTATTCCCTTAAATACTAAAAGTGATGTCTGATTTTTGCTTCCCAACATTACTTACTTACCTGTACTGTACAATCAATAGGTAAATTCCCCACAAAGACAGTCCTCTTATTCTTTAGCATTTCCTTAGCCATGTCAATTTGCATTTTCTTCTGTTTTATTCCAGCATCAGCATCTGAAGCTGAGAGATGCTGAGAAGCCAACTTTTGTTTGATTTGTCTCTCTTTTTTCATCTCCTCTTCATCTGTTTGATCCAAAGCATATTCCCTTGACAAGTAGTGAAAAATTGAAGTCAAGCTGTTAACATCCATTCTTTATACTCCATGAAAAATCTGTATTTTTAATCTACCCAGTCACAGAAGTAATAAAAGATCCATTGTTGGAGAAACTGGAGGTGACAGTTACATTAAAAGCATGCAGTGAGTGACTCACATGCTAATGCACAGCCAGAATACCTTTGCAAAAGGATGCATAAACACATCAAGAACCAGTTCATACATTACACACTTAATGAGTAATCACATGAAACGTAGATCCCTATATACTGGTTTGGAACTCTACAGGGTCCTGCTAATCAGGTAAGGCTGTACAGGCGTGAACCACTCATCTACCTCCTCTCTTCCCTAGTACTTTTGGGAACAGAAGTATTCCAGCCTGAGCATTTAGCACTTCCCAGGAGCTACACAAGTCAAGGATAATTATTCTCTCCCCTCCTTGTTTCCAAATGCAGGAGGACGCATTGCCATAGTGACTACTTGTGTACCACTGGCATTTCACATTTGCCCATGAAGAGACAGATTCCAGTGCAGTATAATAATAATAATAATAATAATAATAATAATAATAATAATCTTTCAATTTATTGATCGCTCAATCCTTGCAGCTGCCGGCTCTGAGCGATTTACAGTTACTCTTGACGCGGGACTAACAATGAGGGGGGTAAGGGAGGACAACATATATCATTTAAATTACACACATTCCACAGCCGACAAGGAATTTATGATCTGCGGTGATCTGCGGTGAACATCAGGCATGGTCCAGGCAGCCTCTCTCTCTCTTTCTCTCTTCTTCTCTCTCGGCATCGCTTTTGACGTCGTCAGCATTTTTTCTCGTCGCAGCACACCACTGCCACCGTCTGGCCGGAATGGCCGGAATGTCCCATTGCGGCTGCGTAGATCTTTTCTCGGCTTATGATGTTCCGCACGGACCTTCCGTTATCGGCTAACACCTCACCCATGAGGGGGATTTAGTGTGCCCGCCCTCTCTAAGGAGCGGTACCCATTTTATCTACTCGCCGAAGCTTTCGAACCGCTGGGTGGACGGCGAGCTGGGGACAAGACTTGGTAGCTCACACCAAGTGCGGGGCTCGAACTGACAGCAGTCCTGTTCAGCTCAGATGTTTAACCAGAGGATAAATCCCCTGTGCCACCTGTGCCCTGTGTAGTGGTTAAGAGTATCAGACTAGTATCTGTGAGACCCTGGTTCAAATCGCCACTCATGCCATGGAAGCTTATTGGCAGACCTTGCACCAGTTATTCTCTCTCAGTCTAACCTACCGCAACCTAAGGTTCTCATTAGGGAGAAAGGTGGGGTATAAATTACTTAAATAAATAAAAATCCCTTTTGCTGAGGCCAGGCTTTTTGGGGGGAAATTACCCACATCAGAGCTCACACACATTAGCTGATACATGAACTCCTCAGCAATGAACCACATCAACTGGATCTAAGAGACGAATACATCCATCATGTGTTGATTTATTTTATCAGATTTTTATCCTGGCCTTCCTCTACGGAGCTGAGGATGATACATGGCTTCCCCATTTTTTGCTGTTGCAACACTATGAAGGGATGTCACGCCACAAAAAGAATGAGCGGCCCAATGTCATCTAACGGACTCCTTGGCCAAATGAGAACTCTAGATTCCCAAGTTCTACTCTGATAGACTAACCAATACACACCAACAGTTCCATGGCAGCAAAGCATTCGTCAGAATAATGACTGACGTAACAGAAGCTACTTATAGCCAGTTCTCTCTCCTGCACCCTTGCTACCACAGGTGGAAGAAGAATGTAGATAAACAGACCACAAGGACACTGATAGCTCTTACAGAAGAGCTGGCAACACTGACTAAGAGTATTGAGTTTTTAGACACACATGTCCTTTACTATGGCGTACGTATTGGATGATGAGCTTGGTACATATTGTTTAGATTTTTACAACAGTGACAATCATAAAGGAAGCCAAATATAATACAGAAAAGTGCCTTTACATGCCATAAGACATTGTTACTTAAGTTTCTAGCTTATTCTGACCCTAAGGCTTAGTGAAGATAACACAACCAACTAATAAAATAAGTGAAATAATCTTCTGAAAATGTGAGTACTACATTCTGCCACAAACACATGCCAGTCTATCTTTAAAACAAAATACTTTTCCCATCCTGCCTGACTTCAAATTGATGCGACCTAAGTATAAAATGTTTTATTTACCTTTTTACTAATCTTTCCTCTGCTGGAGAGAAAGCTTTGTTTTTAGCTTTCTTCATGTTTTTCAAAGGCACTCGTTTGACAGAGTTCTGAATTTCTGTGGCAATATCCTCTTCTGTATTCTTGCGCTTCTTACTCTCCTTTTAGAAAAAGAAAGGTGATATTAACAGGTCAGACAAGACTATCAGGCGACAACAGAATAGTCTGAAAAATATGAAAAACTCACGGTTAACCTTCCACCCAACCCCCTTTTGTTTAAATAGCTTGAATGAAAGGTGTATATTTTTAAAAACTTCTCCTGGCAGACTTCCCATACATGGTCCTATGAGTCAAAAGAATCTGCAGTACTAGCATAAGCATCACATACCTTTGGAAAAAAGCCTACAATTTTTACTTCAAGCACAAAACTTTGTTTCAGTTATGCTGCGAAGTATTTTTGTAATGCAAAAAAAGAGAAGCAAATAGTATTAAAAAGGATAAATTTTAGCATAGGCTTACTACTCTTCTTCTAAAGTTCCTATCACACAAAATGGTGGCCCAATTCATGAGTTGCCACTGAGCGATATGCCCCCAAGTGACAGTCCCAGACCACAGTGGTAACATCTATCATCTGTTCAGTTAGAAGGTCAGTTAAATCCACATCTATGGCTGAATGCTCTGGTAGCTCTGTGGCCTGTGATACTATTTCATCTAGTTTTAGATGGCTTAAGAAGAACGAGAGGACAAGCTGATTAGAGTCTGAAAATCCACCAGTCTCATTAGCATATATTATGTCTGAACCATACTGTAACAGGCGGTCATTTCCCCAGAAAGCATTTTCCTGGGAGTACCTTCTTTGGGGGGCTGAAACTCGGGCCCTGTAAATCCAATCTTCACCAAACTTGGAGGGCAGGTAGAAGAAAGTCACCTGGACATCCCCTGTGAGTTGGTGTCTCTAGCACACCAGGGTGCTGTTCTACTGGGTCACAAACTTTTTTTTTTGTAATTTAATTGCTTTTTTACTACAAACTACATAGGAAAGGGACATAGGGGATACTAATACTAATAAAACAAGAGATATAGCAAGGATCATGTTACATGTAATTTACTTATTAGGCCTTCCTACTATTATTAGAATAAAACATATAATAAAATAATACCAAGTATCTTATATCACTAAAGCTAAGTCAAGCCCATTTAGCCTTTAAGATACATCATAGTATCTTAAAACACAAATAGACTTTCAGATTCATTATCATTATTTCCTGTGCATAAGGGAGATCCGCTCACAGAATTCTACCCATTGAATCTCCTTAAAAGGATTCACCAACATAACTTCATTAAAGGTCTATATGTTGACCAAAACATGAAATCCTCTGACCTCATTATCCCCACACTCATTATAGATAACCCAGCGATTTGATAACATTTTAATAGCTCAGTGCGTGATGTTACTCCTATTTAGGGAACTATTGACATTTTTAAAAAGTACTTACTCTTGGTACAGCAACATACATTGGTTGTTCTTCCATCCCTGGAGCACTGAAAAGTTGTACCAAGGGATCTGTGCCACATATTGCAGGGTTCTTTTGAAACAGACTGTTGGCCACTTGCCCTACAATATACTCTTCATTTGATACAGCAACAGCATCTTCCTCACAAACTTTTCTATTAATGAAAGTCAATCATTAGGTGTCACTTGGTACCACTAGCAATCAAACATATATAAAGAGATCTTATGCTAAAGTTTAAGAATGCAAACGTAATGAAACTTTTGAAGATGTTTCTGAAATGCTCCTTAAGATGACATCAAGACATTCTGAAATACTTATGTTTTAAAGATGACATACTTATTTTTAACAACGTGAAAAGACATATTTTCCAAATACAAGAAAAAAGTACACATAAGAACAGAGAGTCAATCTGTTTAAAGTTTCCATTTCTATTAAAGTTACAAAATTACAGGCATGTTATGTGGTTATGGCCTTTAAACTCTTAAAACCAATTTCGCGTTAGCCTGTCTTCAACTTGGGCTTTTGCTACATTCATTAACAGCTTGTCTACTTTATTTAGAATAACTGAAATATACCATCTCTGGAAAGAGGCCAGTGCCTAACAAGGAGCATGTGTTGTAGAAAAGGAAATAGGACAAGCTCTGAAGGAACTCTTATGCTATACTTCAGAGAACTGGTAATCTGAAGTATATGTGCTTGGTGGTGGGTCAGTATTTCAAACCCTCGAAACACCTGAGCATCCAAGGGCTGCCTCACATGCTATGTTCTTCCCACAAAAGCCCAGCCTGCAAATAATTACACTTTGTACTATAAGCAGAGAGAAGTTAACATATGCATCAACTTCTGGACCTATAAACATGTGACATAATAAATACTCTGCAAGTGACAGCACAAACAGGTTTTCCTACATGGAGATTTGGTAGGATTTTAAAAAGTAAAATGAAAAGCAGTCTCTCTAGACTTTTTCAGGTAGGAAGTTTGTGGGTACATTCTTTGTGGTTAGAATGTTCACCTAGGGCAGGGGAGATTTGTCAGAACGCCCCTCCCCAGGTCATGAAACGTACTAGGTGACCACGGGACAGTCATTGTGTCTCAGCCTAGCCTACCTCACAGGGTTACTGAGAAAATAAAAGAGAAGTGGGGAGATCCATGCTCACTACCCTGAACTCCGTAGAGAAAAGGTGTGGGATGCTAATATACTAAACATCAAATAAATAAAACATACAGAGCGCCTTTCCCTTTGCACAGTAACCATTTCCCCACATCTGAGGATTAAAGAAAGGCCTTCCAAAGCAAATGGCACAATTTTTGTAAGGCAGTCCTGAACCCCAGGAAACCATGCACAGTACAATACGTAGCGCTTCAGCAGGCATCGGGGAGGGGGAAACCCGAACGCAGGGAGCATTAATAGCCAAGCATTAACTGCCGGATTCGGGGGCCAGGACGGCGATGGGAAGCGTGAAAAACCAGCTGCATCCCTTACTGTTTGCCTGGGCGGGGCTTCTTCACTTTGGACGGCTTCATCTTCGAAAGGAAGCGCTCCCTCGATCCCTTGTCGCCTGCCCGCTTCTGCCTCAAGCGTGGGATCTCCAGGCTCTCACTTCCGGTTCCGCGCGCTGCCCACGTCCCCCTTTCACTGTAGACTCTCCGCAATCCCTTTCAATGCTGCATCTACAGTTATGGGGAAAGCATACGAGCGCCCTCTGCTGGATTGAGGCCCGGTTCAAAGGGAAGCGGCGCCCTCTCACAGACGGGGAGGAGTTAGCGTGGCGGTTTTGTTGACATAGTCAACTTGCACCAAATAAAGCGGCTGGCTGACAGTTTCCGATGGCTCAGGCTTGCTAGACGGAACACCTGTCTATGGGAACCAGTAATATCAGCTCCACGCTCTTGGGCTCCTCCATTTGTGCGTCATCCAATTTAATATATGCCTATATGTGCCAACAATGCCCTTTGGCTTGTCCCCATTGGACTAATGTGAAAGAATCAATTAATAGTAGTCTAGCATAAGAAACAGTAACATTCAGAAACCAGGTGGGGGGATATTTTAATGCTCCTGGATATATTGCTGCAGATCTGAAAGTCACTATTCTACAAACAAACAAAACCCCAAAAAACTCCAAAGAGAATGTACAATGTGAAAGTGCTAAACCAGAACTCATCAAGAAACTTAATACTATCCCATCATCATGTTAATTTAAACAGAGACTTTTATTTCATTTTTCTCTGTAATTCCTAATAGCACAAGACCTGCTTTTGAGAATCTTTAACTGGCTGTTCTTAAAGTCTTGTATTGTGCTGTATCCCCTTATAGATGTCAATTTTCTCATGCTTCAGGCAATTTAAATTAGATATTGCTTATTCTACTTAATTACCCCTTTTGTTTATCTGCACCACATAAGAGAGGCTGGAACCTCTGAACTCTCTTGTTATCCATTATGCGTAGCTACTGTTTCAAACTGCATTATTTCTGAGCCAGTTGGGCTGGGAGAAAGAACCCAGGAGAGAGCTGCTGAGAAGGTGAGGGTGTTTTGCCCCCCCTTCCTAAACTGCTAAACTACTGGGGAGCATTAACTGAGGTTGCTTTGTAAGAGGGCAGAGTTTCAGGGTGAGTAACCTGCTGGAGACTGATGTTTTTGTCTGGGTCTGTTTGGGGTTTTGGTCTGATCTGTTGCTCACTGAGCAAGGTCTGTTTACCTGGGGCTGATTGCAGGCCCCACCTTCTGCCATTGCTGCTGGGAGGTAGGGGCTGTGGGCCTCTGAACTGTAAGACTCCTTCTAGGCAGAGGCACAAATGGAGGGGCTTGTGGCTCTTAGCCTGGGGATCAAGCCTGAGGACTCAGCATCACTCTACATACTTTTGAACCACTAACCAGTTATGAAAGTAGAAAGCCAGCAGGGGAGCGGGGGCTATCCAGTGTTTTGCAGAGAGTGCTACATGGACAATTATCTACCCTCTGGGTGCGTTCAGACGGGGCGTTTCTGCCGGCATAAACGCGATCACACTTACCCTCCATTTTACGGAGCCCTCCGTTGGACGCCCGCTCACACGCTGCGGGTGTCGGCGTTTGTTTTTTTTTTAAGGACACTTTGAGCATGTGCATAGGCAGCCATTCAGAGAATGGCAATTTTTGCGCATGCTCAACCCCCCCCCCATTACATTTAAACTTTAAAGGTAAGGACTTACCTTTAAAGTTTAAAGCCCAACCTGGCCTCCCTGTAGTCCCGGACTCCTCCGGGAAGTTAAAGTAAGGGGTTTTTAAAATTATTTTAACAAACGCACAGGGCGAAGCTTCGCCCGAGCGCATATCGCTTGGTTTAAAAAAAAAATGGCGGGGGAAAGCCAGAAGCCTCAGGCTTCCGACGGAAGTAGCTGGGGAACGGTGGAGAGCGATCAGACGCCGGGGTGCACCGTTGCACTCAGTTTACCACCAGTTGGGACCTAGTGGCAGAGTGCAACGGTTTAAAGGGATTTACAACGGTTAGGGACGGGAGGCAGATGTTCGCTGTGCGAATGCCCGTAAGTACACCGGTTGGAACCGGCACCCTAACCGTTGTAAATCCCCCGTCTGAACGCACCCACTGGGTGGAAATCGTGGGTGTATGCTCACTGCATGGAACTTGTGGCTCTCAGGCAGCAGGTTTGTTCCCTTGAGGATAGAGTTGCTCACCTGGAGAAGCTGAGGCAGAGGGGAAGGTTTGGGAAAGAGACCCTCAGGGACTTACCAGAACAGTCTCACTCCTGTGCTGACAGCTCTTCTGCTATTGTGGAGACTGAGAGTCTCAAGGTCGGAGGGCATCTGTCTGAGGAGGAGAGATGTGATCCCTTAGAAAGGACCCCTTGTTAGCCAAATTGCCTTATTTTTAATAAATATGGGGGAATATGAGTATTAAATGGCAATAGGCATTAAGTATGGGACCATTAACCTGTGTTTATGGGAGTTAGAGTTCCCAGATCCCAGGAACAGATGCTGAGGCTAGATTACTAAAGCAGTGATTTCTTTACTAAAGGTTTTTCAAGCATACATGCAAAAATTAAGCATTCACACACGATACAGGGCTAAGAATACAGATTAGAAAGTATAGAGACATTTGCATGAGCAGGAAATATAATTGGTTGGGTGATACTTTACCTGTCTGATGAGACACTTGGATCATGCAGTGTAAAATAACACAATAAGGGGAAAGGGATCATGTGTCAGTTAACACTGCCATGTTGCTGGAATGTGTGGTGGGGGAAACCACCTTGCTCTGCTGCTAAGCACAATGTTTCACTGTCTGGGTATTATCTACTTTCTTGACCTTGGGATGTTCCAGCTGCTGTCGGCTTTTGCTGGGAACCAACGGCTTTTGCTTTTTGCCCACTTTCTTTCCCCATGCGAGCTTTGCTTATTGGCTTTAGCTTGTAAGGGGGGGTGTTTGATCCTAGTATAATTCAGGGTGCTGACACAAGCAGTACATGTGTCATAGTCATGGTGTACCAATAAACAGAATTCTTCTTATGAAGCGCTGTGCTGTGTGACCTGACTATCAAACCCTGACAGAGTGTCAGGAATCATCTTCCCCTTGACCTGTATCTCTTCTACTAGAGATAAGCAATGGCGAGGAGATCACGCCCCTGGTCATGACCGGGGACACGGTGCCACCCTCCTTTGGGATGCAGCAGCCATCTTGCAAGAACTGCCTCAGGGAGCGGTCGGTGGAGCAAAATCCCAAGTGACTACAACTCTACGAGGCCCGCACTGAGGAAAGTTTAAAGCTGACACCCAGGAAACCTGGCTGCTTACCCCAGGGCCACACCGGGGGAGCCGCTATGACCGGCCCTGGGGGTCGGTGTTCCTGCTGGGGGACAAAGCAGCACAGCAGGAGGCTGAGGAGGCAGAGGGGTTTATGGAGACCCGGCTGGATTTACTCGAGAGGTCTCAGGACAGGATTGTGAAGATGGTGGAGGAATCGCTCCTGAGCCTACCACAGATTGTAGCAGAGGTGGTGCAGCACGAATTTTGACTTCAGCCGCCAGCCCAGCCAGCTCAGCCGCCAGTGCAGGGACCGAGCACCCGACCGTCCACCCCGAGATGGCCACGAGATGCACAGGCCAGCGGAGCTACTGGATGCCACATTTGACAGGATGCCTGAGAAGCTGGCATTCTTTGTGGTGAGAGCGGAAGAGTTCATCATGAATTGGGGACACCTGTTCCCTACCGAGGAACGTCATGTAGACTACATTGCTTCGAAGCTGCAGGATGGGGCCGCTGACTGGTACATGAACCTACACAATTTCGATGGTCCGGAGCTGCAGGGAGTGGATGATTTTATGTGGGCCCTCAGAGCTCAATACAAGGACCCTAATGCCAGTGAGCAGGCACGCACTTACCTGCGCACTTTCAAGCAAGGCAATAAGACAGTGAGAGAATACTCCGAGGAATTCAAGAGGCATGCTGCGAAGATCCAGGGTTGGCTGGATGGGGTGATGCCGGAGCAGTATTGCCTGGGCCTCCACCCCGAGATCTGCGAAACCGTCCTGCACAGTATCCACCCCGTGTCCCTTAATGCATGAATGGAAGAAGCAACAGATGCAGAGAGCCACCTGAGGACCATTCGTATTGACAACACAGCCACCTTGGGGAAGGTGGTTCCAGTGATGACAAGACCCAAGATCCTAAAACCGAAGGAAGGGGTGTGGGAGCAATGCATGAAACAGGGTCTGTGCCTATGATGTGGGGAAGTGGGCCACTTCGCCATCACCTGCCTGGAGTCTGGGACAGGTGCAACAAGGAAGGGGCTGGAAAAGAAATGGACCAACACCCCAGCACGGAAGAACCTCGCCCGACCCAAGACTTAACAAGCCCTTCAAGCTAGCATCCCCGAAGAGGATCTGGGAACGAGTAGTGAGGAGGAGGATGAGCTGGCGGGAAAAGGCCAGGACCTGCTGTGAGTGGCACGGAGAAGCAGGTCACAATCCCAGAGGTGCCCAAAATGGTGAGCAGCTATCCTCCCCTTTTTTTGTGACTGTGACTATAATGAACCCCGAGCTGGGAATCCATGTATGGGTGTGAAGCTTAATAGACTCGGGGTGTAGTCGGGACTTGATCAACCCCTCACTTTTTATGGGACTGGGGGCCAAAGTCATTAAACTCCCAGACCCTATCGTCTTCACCCAAATGGATGGGTCGGCCATGAAAGACTGTTGCAAGTACGAGACTGTGCCATAGCAGATGGGAGTGGGAGGACATTGGGAGGACTGGTTGTTTGTCATCACCTAGGCAGCCCGTTTCCCACTGGTGTTGGTCAGCCCGTGGCTACATGAACACAACCCATACATCCTGTGGGACGAGGGCAAGGTCCAATTTATCTCTCCCAAGTGTCAGGCTCATGAGTGGGCTACAGAGTGGGGATCCCCCCCTCCCGATGAACCGGTGTGAGCATGCCTGGCAAGAGAGAAGTTGGCCGCTATTCCCTCAGAGTACCAGGACATGACCGGGATTTTTGAAGAGGAGGAGGCTGATGAATTACTACCTCACAGACATTCTGATTGTGCCACTAAACTGCTGCCAGGGCACAAATTGCCCAAAGGGAAATTGTATGCAATGAGCCTGGGTGAAAAGGAAGAACTGCAAAAGTTCATTGACAAGAACCGAGACAGGGGGTTCATTCACCAAGCATCCTCCCCGTTTTCTGCCCCCATGCTGTTCCAGAAGAAAAAGGATGGGGGATTGAGGCTACGCACTGACTACAGGGGGTTGAATGCGGTTTCTACTACTAATGCTTACCCCCTACCCCTGATCAAGGATCTCCTGGCCAAGGCGGCTAAGGGGAAAATCTTTTCCAAGCTTGATCTCTGGGACATGTACTTCCGAGTACGGACAAATATAAAACGGCATTTAATACTCCATTGGGCCAGTTCGAATACCGGGTGATGCCCTTCGGACTCCAAGGGGCTCCCAGGGTCTTCATGAACCTTATAAACGAAGTGTTGCACAAGCACCTGTTCAAGGGGGTACTTGTTTATCTTGATGATATCTTGCTGTATTCCCCCAACAAATCTTCCCATGTGACATTGGTGCAGGAAGTGTTGCACACGTTACACAAGCACAAATTGTTCGCCAAACTTTCAAAATGTGAGTTCCATTGTACTGAGAGCGATTTCCTGGGCTATCATATTTCCCCACGTGGGTTGGAAATGGACCCTGCCAAGGTCCAGGACGTATTGGGGTGGGAGCCACCTCGAACCCGGAGGCAGCTCCAGGCTTTCTTAGGATTCACCAATTTTTACAGATAATTCCTCGCCAACTTTGCCCAGGTGAGCCTACTGCTCATGGATCTCTTGAAAACAAAAGGGAAGAACCCAAGAGTACCTGGCCTGGTGCTAAACTAATGTGGACTAATGAATGCCAGGAGGTGTTTGACCACTCAAAAGCCCTATTCACATCCGAACCTATATTGGTGCATCCTGAGGAAAATAAAAAAAATATTGTGCAAGTCGACGCATCGGATGTCACCATGAGCAGCGCCATTTTGCAGGAAGGGGGGGATGGGAAATTGCACCCTCTTGCTTAAGTCTCCCGTAAGTTCAATGACACTGAGCGGAACTGGTCAGTATGGGACAAGGACGCAGGGGCTATTAAAGTAGTGCTCTCAACATGGTGACACTGGTTGGAGGGGGCACGGGTGATGTTTGAGGTTTGGACTGACCATAAAAACCTGGAAGTGATGAGAACGCCCCGCAACCTTAATGCTAAGCAACTACAGTGGGCGGACTTCCTCTCAAAATTGAATTTCACCCTCCACCACTTCCTAGGCAAAGCTAACTCATTGGCGGATGCGTTGTCATGCCTCCCGCAGCACGACAGTCAACGTGAGGGCATGTTGGACTCTATGTTCACTCCCTCCCAGTTGGGGAGGGTGGTCCTGAGTTGTAGCCAAGCGAAAGCCTCACCCCCATGGGGATGGGGACTCCTGAGAAGTGAAGTTTGCCTCCGCCCTCTCGGATGCTGATCAGAAAGAACTGGAAAGGGAAAGGGAGTTGGAGGAACGGGCTAATGGCGGCTGGTACCGTGGTCACAAACTGTTCATTCCGTCAGCCTTGTGGAGCGATGTCCTGTTGATGGTGCATGGCAGCAAGCTGGCAGGGGACCTGGGATTTGTGAAGTCTTTGCATCTGTTGCAATGCCACAGATCTCTCCCTGTTGTCCAGTCTTGGCAGACATGTATCATGTGTAAACCACGTCCTGGGAAACCGCCTGGACTGTTGCAGCCACTGCCCACACCCAGCAGGGATGTCTTTCCCCTCAGAGTGGCATGCACAAGACAGCCCAGTTGCCTTTCAATCCACATGCTGGCTCACCTCCTCCTCTTTTCCCTGCTGGCCTTGTCCCTTCATCGGCAAGCTGCCACTCCATGTGCCCACTCTTGCTGACCCCCCTTCACAGTTGCTGTTTGGGATGATGATGGCAGTGCTGGCCTCTTGGCTCTATTCCCCCCTCTAGTGGGTTCACCAGTCCTCACTAAGCTGTGGTTGGAGGAGTTGGGAGGGGGGGGGAATACCATGCTTCCACTTTCTCCACCTTCACTGCCATCCCCCCCACACACTATTTTACTGCAGCCTCTTAGCCCGATCCCTAGCTATTTCCTTTCTATTTCTTAATGGCTTGAACCACACACACCTCACCATGTGTACCCACTCACCCCCCCAGGCAGCCTCCTGTCTTCCCTCCCCTGAACCAACTGCTCGCAGGCCAGATAAGAGCCCGGGACAGGTCAGTTCTGCCCCCCAGGCTGTGTGTTTTACACCCCTGCCCTAGAGAATGCTTGGAATCTATTTAAAAACACACTAACTGAAGCCCAAATAGAATGCATTCCACAGGTTAGAAAAGGCACTGCCAAGTCTAAAAGTGATACATATGCACAGGGACCACGGTCTGAGTGAGAGCTTAAAGACAAAAGAACCGTGTAAATTCGTTTGTATGCAATTACTATTAGCAAATTAGAATAAAGTTTACAAAAACATTGGTCAATATGTATCAGTTCTCCTATGAACATTAACAAAACACTGTTCCTTGTACTTCACAACTATTCAAAACAATGTGACACTTAATCTTATAACAAGAAGATTGTCAAAAATATGTTCACAGAGTGATGAATGTTATCAATAAGACTGGATTGATCAAACAAAGATGACTTTACAAGCATTCCGGTATGTGCTGTTTCCAATTTTCTTCCTCAGAAATTGAAAGCTTCAGTGTTCAAAAGCAAGCATCCAGTAGTCTTTACCATCATTTTATACATTACAGTAGGAGTCCCCAGTAGTGAGATAAAGTATTTGGAGCAGGAAACCAGCCAGAGAAGCAGCGGGGCCTTTGGATTACAAAGGAATCAAAGGGTTGCTAAAGGAAGATGGGGAGATAACATAGAAGCTCAATGACTTTTTTGCTTCTGTGTTCACTGTGGAAAGTGTAGGGCATGTACCCATGCCACAGCCCCTCTTTTTAAGAAGGGAGTCTGAAGAACTGAGTCAAATTGAGGTGAGTAGAGATGAAGTTCTAGACCTACAGGAGAAATAAAAAACCGATGTCTCCAGGTCCTGATGGCATACACCTGAGATGTGAGATAATTGATCTACTAATCCGTATATACAACAAATTGCTCAATTCAGCTGCTGTACTATAAGACTGGAAAGTAGCAAATGTGACACCAGTTTTTAAAAAGGGATTCAGAGGGGAGCCAGGAAATTACAGGCCAGTCAGCCTAACGTCTGTCCCACTGGTGTCACTGTAGTGGTAAAGAAAAGCAAACTCTATGTTAGGGATTATCAGGAAAGGGATTGAGAATTGTGAGCCGCCCTGAGCCCACTGGGGAGGGCGGGGTATAAGTATGAAAAATAAATAAATAAATAAATAAATAAAACAGTCGATACTGTACTGCCCCTGTATAGATCTATAGTGTGGCCTCATTTGAAATACTGTGTACAGTTCTGGTCACGGTGTCTCCAAAAGGACACTGCAGAGCTGGAAAAAGTACAGAGGAGGGCAACCAAGATGATTAGGGGGTTGGAGCACCATTCCTATGAGGAAAGGCTGAAGAGTCTGGGACTCTTCAGTTTAGAAAGCAGATGACTAATGAGGGAACACGATACAGGTTTATAAAATTATACATGGGGTGCAGAGAGTTGAGAAAGAATTTTTTCTCCCTCTCCCAAAATACTAGAACTTGAGGGCATCCAATGAAGCTGATGGACAGTAGGTTTAGGACGGACAAAAGGAAATAATACTGTACACAGAAAGGGATTAAAATGTGGAATTCACTGCCAGAGGATGTAGTGACGGCCATAGGAATAAACAGCTTTAAAAGGGGATTAGATAGATTCATGGAGGATAAGTCTATCAATGGCCACTAGCCATGGTGACTTGAGGGGATCCTCTATATTCAGAGGCATGAAGCCTCTGAATCCCAGAGCCGGGAGGCAACATCAGGGGAAGGCCTCAGCCTTTATGTCCTCTTGTTGGCCCTTCAGAGGAACTGGTTGGCCACTGTGTGAGACAATAGATGGACTATTGGTCTGATCCAGCAGTGCTCTTCTTATGTTCTTATCTTTGTATTAAAACACTCTCAGTCTTCGAACAAATTTTAAACTACATGGTAATAAATAATTTACAGAGCTCTCTCATCAGCATTTTTAGCCAATGGTACCTTCCAAAAGTTGTGGCAAATGTTATCAAATAACTAGCTCCTTCATCCAGATAAATATGTTTGAACCCGTTTTTTACATTGCAAACCAAAAAGAGTTGTGCCTTTAACAAATCTGGCAAGATGTCATCAATAGTGGGTAGAGGAAACTGGCTTCTTCTAAGTGATTTATTCAAGGCTTTGCATCTATACGTATCCTTAATTTACTGCTTTTCCAATCTGTGATTTACTTTACTGGTTGTATTATTCCCCACTTCCATAAACTTTACAATTCATCCTTCAGAGGCTGTACCAGAGTCATAGCTGCTTTTCTCTTTCTAACTTAACAGGCTTCATGTTGCTGGCAATCTCTTTTTTATAAACGCTCTCAAATTGTCCGTCTCCCTTGACCCCATCCTGGAATTCCTTATGTATCCTTTTTAAATTCCATGTTCCTTGTTCTCCTGAATCTGCTGTCACTCCACTGTTCACTTTTAATATATTGTGGTATTATACCTTTATCAGACTCATAGCTTGTACTACTATACTGCCTAACTGTGGAATTGCTGTCTGATCATGTACAACCACAAATTCTAGTCTGTGTTTCTTGCCGGTTCTTGGGTTAGTAATTTTGTGGTTACAGTTTCCCACTGGTTTTAATGTAGTCATTATATACTGTTAATATTTGGGTGGTTTCTTCCAGGGGAATGCTGGGATTCACTAGGTGCCTCGAGATAATATTGTAACTGGCACTAGTCAAATTAGAATTGTATCATTTTATCCCTCAGAACCATGGCTGCATGTGAGTGTTTCTGGTGCCTTGATGGGTTTTCCTGTAATGCATTTATTTCTTCATCAGCTACCCAAAACGTGTCTTTGTCAAAAGGTCACTTAGCCCAGGCCAGGCCAAATGTCTTTTATTACAGGACTGCAACACAAAATTACAAAACCCTGAATTGTGACTGTTCACACACCATCTCAGTAGTCTGCCACCAGCCCCTTTTACTAACCCAATATTCAGAAGCCAAGGGGCAAACTTCTAACCCTCCTGGGTCTAATGGGCAGTCCCATGCCACGAACTGTCATGAGCTAAAAAGGCTTCATAAGAATCAAACTGATTTGTGATAAGGTAGAATGCTCCCCTGGTGTGCTAGAGACACCAAACTCACAGTGGATCTCTAGCTGACTTTTCTCTACATGCCCTTCAAGTTTGGTGAGGATTGAACTTCGGGGGTCCTATTTACAGCCCCCCAAAGAAGGTGCCACCAGGAAAGTGCTTCCTGGGGAAATACTTATAAGGTTCAGTATAGAACATATTCTGTGGAAGCTAGAGACATCAAACTCACAGGGCACCTCCCCGTTATTGTTCTACATGTCCCCCCCCCTCCCGGTTATGTGCAGACTTCAGGGGTCCGAGTTATGGCCACCAAAAAAGATACCCCCAGGAAAAGTGCTTTTTGGGCAAATTTCAAGCACTGTTTCAAAGTGTATATAGAATGGACCCCCTGCAAGCTACATACACCCTGCCTCTCCGTTACAATCACTCCAAGTTGTGGATGGATTACATTTCTGGAGTCTGAATTACAGACACCCCCCCCCCCCACCCCCTTCCCCCCTCCCCAGGATTTTCTCTGGAAAAGACAGCTGCAGTTACTGGAGTCTATGGAATGGCCCAGGAACAAGCCAGTGACACTAAACTCACAGGGAAACTTGACCCAGGCAGATTCCCCTCCCCAGCCAAACGCTGGAAGCAAGGCAAGCATCCCTCCTATGCTTGCAGCCCCCTCCCGAGTCTCCAAAGGCAGGTTCCAAAGGACAGAAAGGTAGACCAGGCATCCCCAGAGTTTTGATGGGGCTCCTCAAAGTAACCCCACAGCAGCTTGGCATACAACCTAGCCAGACACCACAAGAAAGGGAGGTGTGCCCACAACTCTCACAGCCCCCCCCAGCTCAAACACAAAGGTCCAGAGCACGCCACATCACCATTCTTTTACTCTGCAAAGGAATGGAAACACACATGTTGAGCTGGCAGCCCCCACCCCAAGTCCTCAAAGGCAGGTTCTGAAGGACAGTCAGGGTGTAGAAATGTTTCCAAATGGTGCCCTGGAAACGGGGTCCCATGATTGGAGCAGATGGGAGGCACAACTGCTTTCACAGCCCTGAGTCCAAACCTGGAAATGTGCAACAAAATATGTAGATGTGGTGGCTTGAAGCCCTGAGACTACCTGAGACACAAACCTGGAAATGTGCAATGATGTATGTAGATGTGATAGCTTGAAGCCCTGAGACCACCAGGGAGCCAGGTGTTGCAGCAGCTGGCAAAAGGTCATGTCCTCCATGAGACAATTTCACCAATGAGGCGAGTGCTTTCTGAGCCCTCCCCCTTGCCCTTTTGGGTGTCACTGTTGGCATCCCTGTGGCCATGACCTCTTGGAGGGTGGCCTGCCTTGGGATCCCAACCATGGCACCCAGAGCACAGGGAGCCTTTCTTGGAGGGGCCTCCTGCTCCCCCTCTGCTTGTCCCTGCTGAGAGGGAGTGGGCGTCTTCCTCCCCCCACTGCCCGCCACTCCTTGCTCCAGCAGCAACAAAGCGAGATGCACCCTAGTAGGTGCCTGCAGAGACTAGTGGAAGACAGAAAACGAAAGGTGTTGGGTATTTGTGCCCTTTTGGACAGGCATTCCACCATACAGAGGTCACTGGGAAGGGTGTGGAAATGCTTCCCACACAGTGGCCTGGAAATGTGCCCCCACAACTGAAGCAAGTGGGAGGCACAGCTGCTTTTTGATGCTTGGCTGGGAGGCGCCAGAGGGGAGTATATGTAAGGCAGCAGGAGCATCAGGCAGTTGGGATATGGAAGGGGAGGATGCTCCCCCCCAAAAAACCTCTGCTGTCAGAGTCCTCTCCAAAGACATTTAGCAACTGCTGGTCTCTGAGCAGTGCTAAAAGCTCTTTTTCCTCTTGGGAGAGCCCCATGGACAGAGTGGGGGAAGGAGGCTCCTGGTGATGCCCTGCTGGGACGGGGCTCCAGGGGGGTGGCAGGCTAGGTTTGGTGCTCGGGAACAGGGGTCGCTGGTACAGGGGGGGGGGCCTTCTTTCCCCATGACATGCATCCCTTCCACCCACTTTCACCTTCATGGTGTTCGCAATCATGAGGGGTATATGAGGTTATTCATGGTTTATCATATAACTGATTAGATTGATAAGATAGGATAAAAATGTTAATATGAGAAAATGGTAGAATGTTGAGTAGGTTGTTATAGTGGTTTTTAAAATTATAACGTTATAATTTTCCTAAAAATTCAAGTATTTGAATCAAGGATTGTCCTTTATATTTGCAAAAACTACCCTTTATACTATGTTTTGGTAATTTTACCTTTTCTTCTTTCTCCTTACCCTTTCTTTATTCTGTATTCCCTCACAAACTGCAAAATAAAAATTATTTAAAAAAATCAGGAGGGGTGGGTATAAATGTAGGCCCTTGTCTGAGGAACGCACCAGCTAAGCCCTTGTGCTCGGCTGGAGCAGAGAGACTAGGTGGCTCAGAGCCCTACATCTACATATAAATGTGGGCCCTCCAGCTTTCACACTCCAGCATAAATAAGAGAAATCTGCCTCTTGTATGGGTCAGAGTGAAGGAAAGTTGGGCCTTGTTGTATTCACATTATAAGAAACAGGAAGGACAAGTGGAGACCCGCAAGAAACTTGTGGAATGGTTATCCTATTCCTCACATCTTTGCTTCCTCCTGTCTCCCTCTACCT